>NC_081250.1:35767325-36067325 GCF_030490865.1 Poecile atricapillus | reverse complement strand
TTCAGAAATATGGTAATATTCTTTAGCATATTTCTTTCTGGGAGAAATATGCTAAAGAATGTTCTGCTGTTAGTGCACATAAATTCCTCAAGGCTCAATGATTCAGAAAGCCATAATACACCATCTAAGTATTACAATATTATTATTACCTGTCGTAATGATACTTCATTTTGAAGAATTTTGATTGTTTCCTCCTTTCTTGCACTATCTGAAAATAAAAGCATAAAGCTAGCAAGTGTGTTCAGAAAAATATTTTTTCCTGGTAACTGGTAAATGTGACATCTGTCTGATATCTTAGAGTAGATCATGAAAAGCATGTCTAAGAGGCATGCACACAAACAGCACTCAGAGGGCCTTATAGCATCTGCTGGAAGATTCCTCTCTCACCCTTCACATTGGACATGGGACTGAATTTGAGGTGTTTGTTCAACATGAAGTCTGTCTGGAGTGTTTCAAAGAGCAAAGCTTTTTTATATCCCAGGCTCAAGCCTGTTAAATAGCAGTTCAGGTGACACCAGCTAATGTCACTGTTGTCTGACACCATCTGCTATTCTGTATCTTTAGGGTTTGCACCATGTCTGCACTGGCCCACAATTAAAGTGCAGCTTCTTAACAAAAAGTAAATTAAAGCCCTGGAGAAGTATCAGCCCTCCATAGGCAAATATCAATATGAGAGATTGTGGAGGTTCTATATTAACTTGCCGGTTTAATTCCAGAAAATGCTGAATTTCAAAGTGTTGTCTCTTTATATGGGACAGGAACCAATCCATCACCATTATCTGAGACAGAAGAACCTACCAGTTGTTTCCAACAGAGACATAGTTTCAGACCTCCAAGTGTGGGAAAGTTTACCAAATAATTACATATGTAGCACAGGAAGTCGGTCTCATGAGAAGCAATTTAAAGGAACATTAGTTCAGTATTAACTTGGATATGGAGATCTTTATATAGAAACTATTTTTTTGATGGGCAATTTATCAGGTTATAAAAGTAGAGAAACTAAGGTCATTCCCCACTTGCTTTTGCTTAAGGGCAGCACTATGTAAATGCAGAAGGTTGCTTCCCCTGCTAGCAGAGATTCAGAAGCAATTTAGCTGCTTTCTTGCTGCACAGAGCCTCAGCTAATAAGCCCTGAGGATTCATACCAGTACTGCAGAGTTAGCTCACAGGGTTCTGCACAACACCCTAGAAATATGTGCAAAGGTACCCAATTATACAGAGGAAACATAACTCTGCCTGGCTTTATTAATTTCACCTTCACACTCTTACTGCTTAACTTGAACCAGCTGCCAGGGGGAGATTCAGGTGGGTCTCAGAAATATGTTGCTCAATATCCAGGTCTTTAAATCACTTCTTGTCTTGGAGGCAACATCACAAAAACTTCTTAGCTCTGACCTACATCTACTGAGTTTATGCTTACGCATCATGGCTTCACTAAGCCATAGCAAATTAATCCTTCTCTGAGCTACCCATACAGGGCTGTTGGCTTTTCCTTGTGGTGCATTTTCCAGTTTCACTCCTGCTATCTGTAATATGTTGCTATGTCCTTCACCAGTATTCCAGTACATCTCTGCCCCTCCATTGTGGATTATGGAAGGGATGTGGAAAAGTGAAGTTTTCAACTCCCATTCTTCTAAACCAGCATCCTGCCTTTGGAATATCATGTCAACTCTCAGCTTTCATAGGTAGCCTGTGAAAAACTGTATTTATTTACAAAATGCCCAGAAGTTATGGCATCATGGTAACAAGAAAAATGAAAATCAATCTTTTGAGGGTTCTTTGAATGGGATCACAGGACATCTCTGCCACAAACATCAAGCAGTGCTGGCACTTCTGTATTCACTAGCACTTCCTGACATCTTCCAGACAAATATTATTTGGAAGACTTACTGAAAACAGTTCAAAGCCACCTTTTCACTGTTTTTATTGCAAGCACCATGAGCAAGGAAGGAAAAATATAAAAATAAAGAAATAAAAGCTTATAGGATATAGTTGGTATTATCATTTTAGTTATTGTGTGAAATAGCACTTTTAAAAGTTTAATTTTATTTCATTCCTCCCTCTTTTAATAGTCAGTGCAATTGTTATAAGGATGCATTTTATTATAAAGATCCTTTACAGTGGGGAAAGGAAAAATTTGATTTAGGGACTGACATACTGCCCAGTATAGATCTGGACACGATGCTTGTTAAATGTATGCAAGATAGCACTGAATTCTTATTTTATGTGTCATGTGATGAGATGAAAGGTTATGACATTTTTGTAAGGATAAAATTAAATGGGCATTATTTTGCTGCCTTGTGCTGAAATGAAATACTTCAGCATTTGCTGAGCAAGTAGATGCATTGAGTGAGTTCTCTTACACTTGTGACATAAATAAAATAATCCATTGTTGATACATCCAATGTGATTAGAAAAGATATCAGCAAAAAAGGCCACATCAAACATGAGTCTAAGGCATTGCTGTATTTGGTTAGGAATAATGAGGTAAAATAACCTATAAAAACAGCATATAAAGAAAAAACATTAGTGAATTTATTGAATCAAATGTAGGAATGTTTACCGGGAAACAAGTATTTGTTGTGTAGCATAGTATACAAGTATTTGTTGTACAGACTTACTTTAGGACTGTCATTTCTGGTCATTTTGGAGATACATATTTATTTATATATATATATATATATATATATATAAAGAATAAAAGTGTAATTATTGATATTCCATGATTTTTTACCACATTTTTGTCACTTAAGGGTAGTTTCTAAGGTTAAAAGTAACTGGTTCAACTCAGAACGATAGTACTTTCTTTCTATAACAACTGTGCCAGTCCTGAAAGTCCAGCTGTGATAGGCACCTACAGTTGCTTTCATGTGAGTAATCAAACTGAAAAGGAGATTAAAATAATGAAGCTTACACTCCCCCCCATTACCTGATTAACAGCTTTCCTTGCAACTTTTAGTGAATTCCCATTGCTTCCTCCCTGCTGCTCAGTGAGCATCTCCCTCATACTGAAGTACACTGACAATCCACCCTTTCCTTTCCAGCATGTCTTAGGCAGTGGTTTCCCTTCCAATTCTAGCTTTAAGGGAATAAAATCTTAGCAGATGCTAAATTGTTGTATGACTAAATTGTTAGTTTCCCCATTATTTCCATAAATATACAGATGTGAGGTGTATGTTAAGCATAATCTGTGTGTAAATTAGGGTTCACAGCTAAGAATTGATTGTGACTTTGAGCAAGGGATGGACAAAATGACTTCATGACCCTACCAATCTCCTTCTTTGTACATCTGCAATTCTGTGCCTTGCTATGAGTTGACGATTGGTAACTTTTTGCTACTATTTCTCTGATGTCAAGAGCATTACCAGGCTGTAAATATTGATGAAGGGTTGGTGCTCTGCACGACACATGAATCTGAAGTATAAATACTTCACTTATATTCAACACTGTATAAATACATCATTTATATTCAATTAAATGTTTCAAAGAATGCAGTGTTTCACAGATAATTTCATACTTCAGATTTTTAGGGTCTTTAAGTTCTTGAAGACTCAAATATTACTAAGTGATGCTTTTAATATAATATGTAATTGTTACTATAAGTGTTGGCATTCACAGTGACAGAGGTAAATGAAAGGCTACTTAGGAGTGTTGCCTTCATCAACACTTAGATCACAAACACTGTTGTTTTAGAAGGGAATTTAATTCCTCTCATTTGTATTTTTAATGCTGGAAGGAAAAAGCAGTAGTTGGAAACATCCTGAGTTGCATTATTAAACAGCAATATCACTATGTCATACAGCATAGTCTTTCTAGAAAGGCCACAAACCAATGTTAAGGTCTAGAGTTCATTTTTGTGCTCAACAGACCTGAGGTAGGAAAGCAGTATTTGTTATGAAAAGAGAGAAAGATTGATTATCAGAAGCTAAAGAAGCTAAAGTCCCAGTCTGTCCTTCTACCCCCTTAACATTCTTGAAAAGGAAGTCTTGCTATCAGTAGTATATTGTGCAGGGAATGTTAGAAACATTTTTCTGTAAACCCTGATTTCATAAAGACAATCATGCAAAAGTACTGGAATATGAGACCAGAGAGTTGGCTGTGCCTTGATATATACGGGAACACTGAGATTTTTTGTCTTTCCTCTTGGAAAAATAAAGAGGTAATAGCCTCAATTCTCTCCTTCCTCCTGCCTACAGTGGAAGTGAGAAGGTACTTTTGCATTCTGAGTTTGAGCTCTCTTCTCAGTAGTGGAAACAAGGGTGAAAAAAGTCGATTTAACATGACTCTGGGACTGTTGCTTGTTCACAAGTCATTGATCAGGAGCTAGTAGTAGAAAAGCAGCATTCGTAATACAGCTTGCAGCTATTTCAAGTTAGCTCCTCTCAGCAGGAGTCATCTTCCTGGAAAGGCCCCACGGAGACCAGCTTAAAATAGAAATCATTAGGAGGGAGATGCACTGCAAAAGCAGCAGTGTGAGAGAAAACAAAGAACCTCAGAGAAGTTTAGTTTTCTCCACATCCTCTGATTTTATGTCAAGTGTGTTTTGTGCCTTCATCTGGCAGGGTGTTTGTCTCCCACCTCCTCGGTGGAAGGGAAGAGGTGCAGATTTGTCTTCTGGATGGATGGGCATGAAGAGATGCCTGAGGGGACCTTGTCTACAGCGGACAAGTTTTCCCATTCATTTAGTGCAGCACTGGTTGGGTTTCTTGCAAAATCTATATTGAATGCAAGAAATTTTTTCAGTGAAAGTTACTTTATTTAATAAGCCTCTAAAATAATTACACCAAGCCTAACAGTTTTTCCATATTCAGAGAGGAATGTTTTGAATAGCCCCTTTCCCTGGCCTGGGAACTCAGCAGTGACTGCTCACACCATCATGCAATATGGAGCATTTCAGTCGTCAGACAGCATAAGCTTTCTCTAATTCTCCTGCTAGAAGCTGCTGTGCATGTTTTTCCTCTCTTGTCGCTATAGACAGCATGTCTTCAGTTTAAAATTTAGCAATTAATTTAGGGGAAGGAAATAGAAATCCTTTTTTTTAAATAAAAATTACTTCTACAGTGAGTGTGCATCTAAAGCGATTCACAATTTGCCATAACTGTAAGAGCAAGAAATAAAAAAATACATTTAATCTTAATTTTTAACTCTTTCAACTGTTGCTAACAAACTCACTACCTGCTACAGCATTTCTCCCTATTTTTTAAAAAAGAACATGAATGCAATCATTTTTATGTTCCTGTTCTCTAGTTGTAGCTGAATTTAAAGTATATCAAAGCAGCTGATCACAGTCTCACTCAAGAAGTAATTATTGATTTACTGATCTAGTATCTATCAAACTTAAACAAATCTCCTCATTTAAGAATAAGTACCCAAAACTAATTCCAATCCATTATATAAAAGGCATCCTTTGAGATGTGAATCTGGTTTGAGGGCATCCATCAAAGTGGATAATGTTGCTGACTTCTGAAGAGAACAACTGGTTTAACAGCTCCGGTATTTCTGAGGCTTAGTCAGGATCACAGTCAGGGTATGACAATTCATTTTGTGACAGTCAGATGTTTGTTAGCACTATTTTGAAACAAATCCAAAGTCTTGTAATGGCTGTCTGGTATCTTGTACATCTCACAGAAGTGCTCTGACCACCAGTGAGAAGTTGCAAAATTGATTTTTTGTTTTCCTCTATTAAGAACTTCATTGAATAAAGAAATTATTCAAATTTCTTTTCCTGCAGAAAACATTTGGTGTCAGCTAAATGAAATCTTGAAAAAGTGGAAAAAAAAAAAAAAATCAAGGCAGTTAGGAATATTTTACCTTAACCTTAGTTTTCTATGTACGATAGGATTTTGATAACTTTTGAATAACAACAGCTTTCCCAATAGATGGATATTTATAGCACAGCATCAAACTGTTTTGAATAATATAGAAATCACATAATTGGTTTGTTTGATTTATTGTATCAGTGTTTGTTTTTTTTAAAGGTAAGGAGGTGTTTTCACTTCCCAATTGATATCTGCAGGGCTTTTTAAAGATAAAAAAATAAAAAGGACAGCTGTAAGGTAATGATATAGAGCAGCAGATAAGGAAAAAAAATCAATATGTGGCCAATTCATTCATATACACGAAGCACTTTTCTCCAAGTACAGTAACATCTCCTGTGAAGAAAGAATAATTAAATCATACATCTCAGCTTAAAGTAAAAATCCTTCAGCTGAGTAATATCATATCAATTATGCTTCCTAGCACTCTTGAAATAGTATATATTAAAATATTTCTAGTTGCAAGGGTATTTTTTGAGATACAAAAAGGTAAAATGAGCTTTTGTCTGCACTTGAGAGCTTGTTTTCCCTCTTTATGTCAGCAACTGACTCCCCCCAGCAGTGGGAAAAATCTTGGATGAGAGTCCCCCCAGTGAGGATGCTGTGCCCTGGCACAGCCATTCACAAGAGAGCAGCTGCAGAACATCTTTACCAACTTTCTTGCCATCCCTCCTCTTCTTCCTACCTCTCTTTCCAGTCCAAATGGATTTCTAAGAGTGGCCACAGCAGAAGTATGTGATCAAGAAATCACTCATGCAAAATCACATTGCATGTATGTTTCACTCATCTAAGGGTTTTGTTGGTTTTTTAATTCCTTCCTACTCATTAGCCAGGGAAGAAGAAAGAGCACTGGTAAATTCGGTTTCCACTTATTTGAGAGTTAAAAAATTTTGCATTCAAAAGAGATGAGGGCAGCAGATTAGAAGCCATATGCAGTTCAAGGACATATTTAAGAAAAGGATTCATTTCCAATTCCACAAGGAATTGTACCTTTCTTTCTGTTTCATTGCACTTGAGAACGGCATCCCAATTTATGCCTTTATGCCTCAGTTGCTACTTATTAGCTGTATTTCCTACCTTTTTGCTCCTAATCTTTTTTCCTCTGAAGCTAATATTAAAATCTGGCATTAATCTTGCTAAGATAAATGTGTGATGATACAAACATTTCTAGTAATTCTTACTGCTGGGTAACTATCATATTCCATTCATCAGATTTTAGAAATTTCTCAGTGTACTGGCTCATCAAACACGGTTACAGCTGGGTTTTACAGTGATGATAGATTCTTTTCCGTATTTTTTTAAATACTGACTTACAAACATCTCTAAAGAACAGTAATAATAGTAGAGTATTTCCACATCATGCAGAATACCTTTCAACTTTTCTTGTTCTTGTTGTCCCATTTTTTTTAGATTTCTTTCCTTCATTTAGTCTTTAGTGGGTTTGAGGTTTGCTTTGAAGAATTTTCTTGGTCCATCTGATTAGTCAGTATGAATGACCTAGTTTTTTAATGTATGTTTTAATTTATGTGGGGATCACACACTATGGAATATTTTTCTTTGTAATGCTGAGAAATGGAAAAGACAGTTGAATTCAGTGATTCAGACTGTGATCAAGTATGGCTGTCCTGCCTATGAAGGCTTTGGACTTCTGATGTTTCAAATTCTGAACCTTTTAAAAGAAGGAAATCATGCATTCTTTGAAATAGTGGAAAACAGAACATGAGTTATTCTTTTATAAATAAATATTAATATATTTTACTTACCAAATTGAGGTACTAGACAATTTAGATGTAAAATAAAAAAGCAAGTAAAATGTTGCAATAATTATGGATTTTCTCAATTCAAGATGCTTCATATTTGCAGAAAGATCTGGTTTTTTATTATTTCTGGCCTTCATAATGCAGTGTCTTTCTCATGTAAAATTGTTCAATTGTACAACAATTTGAACAATTGTACAGCATTGCTTCAGGACATTGCCACTGTAGTATAGTAAATAATGTCTGCTAAATAACGTGAGCATAGATCTCCTCTCTCATAGATTGTTCAGGCAGGCTGCTTATGCAAAGCTGAGTTATGGTACCTTCACTGATGCTCTTGACCTTTATCACATCACCTTGACTTTTGTCAGCTATTGCCTTTCATGGCTCAAGCCTCTTTCATTTCTTCTACATCTCATATTGCTTTTTAGCGGTTCATTTAGTACTGAGGCATGGATCCTTTCTCCTCTTTGCCCTTTCCATTCCTCCTTTTATACCCATTACTGATTTCTGGCCCTGACTCAATTTCAAACGTGTTTATAGACAAGTTTTAAATCTACCTCTCCTCTTCTAATCTTTCTTCTTGTCCCGTCTCCCACGTCTCATTATTTTGCTATTTATTCTGTAAACACAAAACTCATACCAAATTACTCAATGCTTTTACTTGAAACTTCATATTGTGACAGAGTTGGCAGTGTCATCATATTTGTCCTTGTCATCATATTTGTCCTTGTCAGGATCATCTCTTAACAGCAGTTCTGGCTTTTCACTGATTTGGTCCCTGAACACGCAGGACGTTGCTAAAAGCAAACAAATGTAATGCAGGTGTGGATTAATGGCACAAAGCCCTAATTGTTTAGTACCTGGGATACAAATACTCATAAGCAGTAAAGCATTCTTCCTAAATGAGTGTCACTGAGGGATTTGGGCTTAGTCTGTGTATGTAAGACAGGAGTGGCACAAAGGTATCCTTCATTTTCAGTTGACAGATACCATCTCATTCTGCCAATCTATCTCCAGGAATTTTTGCTATTTTCTTAAAGAGGAGGAAAGTAGGAGCTGGGAGGCCAGAAAATAAATTGAGTCTGCAGAGTTATTTGAGTTGTAGTTTCTCTGGGTTGTGTTGGAGTGTAGCATTGCCTGCAAACACTCTATACCAGGGTAGTGAAATGCATCCTTGAAGGATCATGCTGTGGGTATGGAAGGCAAGAGTCTCCTGAAGTATTGGTACTGCACTGCTCCTTCTGTTAAATAAGTTTCGCTTGGCCCTGGGTCTTTTACCTAAAAGAAAAGAATAGAAAGGGAATTAAACTTTTTGTAGTCCTATAAAGAAGAGTATTCTAGCATCTGCAGTGGCCATGGGACCAAGGTGAGGATTGCTGTGCTTCTACCGAAACCTTTCTGTGAGATGCAGCAGATTTCTCTGTTTTTGAATGCTTTCCAAAGCATTTTCAAGTCCAGAACTGTATGTAACACAGAGGCTGGTGTGATCTTCTAGGGGCCAGTAGTAGGCTGAGTTCCTTGGTACACAGGGGCAATAGAAGTCCTGCACGAGCAGAGCATTGCTTGAGGCTTCCTGGCAGCAGTGCAGGTTCAGGCTGGCCTCATCTCTACAGTTAATAAGGGTGTCATCTCTAGGTTTGGATACGGAATTGTGTTTGCAGGTCACAGAAGTTTGTTTTGAAAGCATCAGTCAGCAGTAACAGCATGTTGGAATTTAGGATGTTTTCTCTCTTTATCTTTCTTTTCTTTTGATGTTACAGGAAATATTCAGGAAGTCATTTTGCAAGAACACTTGGAAAAAGAAGATGAAATTCTGGTTTCCTTGGCTGGTTTGAAGCAGGTATTACTATTGTTTAGTTTGACCTTCTTATGCCCTTCAGAGCTATTAATCCTTTCTCTTTTTTTTTCTTCTATTTTATTATTTTTGTATACTGCTGTTTTGTCTTCTTGCGCTGTTTTACTGGTGCATCAAACCTTGTGGTATATTTTTATTTGTAATGATAAAACTCAGTTGTAACGAGTTGAAACAGCTTGCATAGTATTTGCTCCTGTGGAAGTTTTGGAGGCTTCAAATCAAAACTAAAGAAGTGCAACACCAGGTGCTGGACTTAAGCCACACTATCGTTTTTCTTAATGCAAGATGTACTTGCTAAACATCAACTATGCCTATGTCCCATTATTTCATTGTGACAACTCTTGAACATCATTAAATTAAAGGAAAAAATACTACATACATAAAATGAGAATGCTGCTGAGCATCTGTAGCTCTGATTATACTGTCCTTTGTTCCCTACTGTGACATATGTTAAACTTATAATGAGGCAGGGAATAATCTTAACAGTTTTATTCTCTTTAGATTTCCTGGATAGTTGCTTTTCAGACTCTAATAAAAACCATATTTCACTTTTATTTATATCTTTAACCAGTATAGGTATGAATATTGGCTTGCTTCCTATCTTTTCAAAGCAAATATTCTGGGGAAATGATGTATAAAAGCAATCTGCACAGAGCTTTAGAAAATGCAGAATTCCTCCCAGTTTTTAACTTACATCCTTTCCCATCCTGTTCAACAACAGATCAAGGATATCCTGAAAGGTTCATTGCGTTTCAACCAGAGCCAGCTGGAAGCTGAAGAAAATGAGCAAATTACTATTGCTGATGATCATTACTGTTCCAATAATCAGAACAAGGGTGCAGGTGATATCCTAAAGGGACCTGTCATGACAAAGCAACAGTTCATCTCAGGACAACAGGTAAAATAAAAACATCTCAAGCAGGCCATTGATGGCCTTCCATTATTTGGAGACTTCCTTTAAGATGTTGAGGTGTTACATGGGACACACCAGCATTCATGGTCCATATGGAGAGCAAGTTAAAAGTGTATCTCTAGCTAGTGTCCTACTCTGATCAATTATTTTTATTGTAGCCTTATGCTCCACACACAGATATTTAAGTCTAAGTGTTAGGCAGTGTTTGGGGGAAGTTCTTTCACACTGTTGAATCACAGAACCACAGACTAATTTCCTACAAAAAAATGTATAAACTGCAGGTAAATGTTCCCATCCCAAATGTTCCCACATGATTATTCTCATTGTCCTTGTCCTCCAGGATCCCATTATGTAAGAGCTGATTAACTGCATTGCAGTGTATTCATGGCCAGTGCCAAAAAGGAAATAGCAAAGAGGCTGCTTTTACCTTCTACTTCATTGTATTGACTTTCTCCTTGAATCTGTAAATAATGTTTTCACATACAAAGCATACAGTCATAGGACAACTTCATAGACAAAGGGCCCTCTCTGTTTAAGACTCAGTCCAACCCAAACGTGATCTTAAAAATAAGTACTTTTCAGCCTGCTCATTTCTATGTTGGAGTCCTATTAAGTCTGCCACCCTGCTGCTGATACTCACACTCATAAATCAGTGGCAGTACTATCACCTCAAAGTCTGAATCTGCAGCCAGCTCACTTTTGACGTTTACTTAGGAACTACAGGAAATATTTATTCATTTTCAAATAATTACACAAGGTCATTTTGATTTATTACACTAGATCCCCCTGAGTTAGAACACTCTATGTTCAAAACATGTTTTAATTGTATGTCAGTATTAGGGGCACTACCAAGATAGATTTTTTGTTTTTACTCACTAATGGCAAAAAGCAAAGCTTTGCTAGGGAGTTTTCATTGTTTGCTTAGTTGTTGTCATTATAATCACTATTTTCTGCCATAATAAAGCCATAGGTTAAACTGATGCAGTACATAATGGCCTCCTATTTTTGCCTTTGATCTCCTAGTATTTTTTATGAAGTACCTCTTGTTTTCTTCCCAAAATGGCAAATAATGCTTTTTTGATGATTTTTCACTTCTAGAAACTAGCAGGTAGAATGCCATATAACATGGCAGCAAGCTGTGTGTGTGTGTGTGTGTGCAAACCCTGCTGAAGCTGGAGAAGCCCTTACTCAGAGGTTTGTCTAAAGCTTGTATCATGGATGTGCTTCAAGTAATGAGGGTGAAGCAATTGAAGCCTGCCCTGCACAGATTTCTCTCCAGTGCAAATTTTCAGGGGGATATATAATGAGGTCTGGACTTATCCCATTGTGTAGTCAGGGTGTGTACATCCAGCCCCAGGAACTGAGTGGCATCCATGGCTCCAACAATTTCAAGGCTGCTCATAAGTAAACTATGAGCAACATGAGTAGAGGTTGTACAAGCTGAGCTGCTGCAGAACATTAATGAGGCATTAGCACTGCATGGTTTATGTTTGGAGGTGCAGTACATTCATATGGATTAGCCTCCTCTCCTCTTATCTTCTAGAAATTCCAATTATGATAATGAGCAACAGCACCTTTGACAGAAAGAAAAAGATTAGTGTTAGAAATGGCACTCCAGGAGGACTGGTAGTATCCTTTGTTAGTTAATTAGGAATAGTTTGTCTGTCTGTCTAACTACCCCCTAGATAGTCTGTGCTGTTTCCAAGTCCTTCGTCTTTAACCACCATCCATAAAATCAAACAAAAAGAGGAGAGCTTTGGACTCCTTTTAATAAAACACAGGAAAATAAAACTGTGGAATAGGGAATTGTGATATTAGACTGTTAATTAATGGGCTCAGTTGTTAGCCCAAACCACGCCACAGCCCAGGCTTTTAGCTCTGCTGAAGAAAAGGGGCTGCAGTGGTGCTCTGGGTCATGCCTGGAGTACTTACTGAGAGCTGGAGGGGGATTAAAAAACAACCACTTTTAGGCACTTTAATGCATTTCTTATTAAACAAATTTCTATTCTATTTGCATTTTCTGTGACTTTGGTAATGCCTGTAATTCTGTTTGGTGTGATTTGTACTGCAGCGATTGTTCTTTGCTGGAATTATAGGGTTATTTTCTAGGACAGCTGGAACAGTTACAGGTATAGCTATTCTGTAATTGAGATTAAAATCTGGTCTTTTGTGCTTGGTTGTTATATAAATTATTTATCATCTTTGCTTTTTTAAAAGTGTTCTTCCTCTTTTTTGTCTCAAAATCCCTTTCTGCAAAATGAGGATAAGGATATAGCCCTTCTTTATAAAGGAAAGCTGCAAAATTAAAAATGCAAAAAAAAAAAATTAAGATAAAGGCTAAAAGAAATCAAGCATTTTTTGGAATGTTTGGCTTTGGTAGCAGCATGCAGTTGACAAACAGAAGGCTTCTGTTGCTAAATAATGAATGATAATTAACACATTATCTTGCCTTTATGTCTGTTCAAAGAAGGAGGCAAAATGAGCTGCTGTTCTTCTAAGCTTTCTTGAATTGTATCCTTGCAGTTAGTTTTAACTCATTCACAGTGTGAAGGCAAATGAAATAAGCCTGGTCCTAGTAGCTGATATTCATCAGGAAAAATTGTTTGGAGAAGCCATATGGCAACGGGCGTAAGGTTGTTAAGTTTCAAAGCTACTGGAAGTATAATTCTGTCATTTTTCATTTATTCAGTAGTGGCAGCAGATGGGAGAAAACATGCTTCACGTCAGCATGAGTTTCCTGAAACAGAAACAGGCAAAAGAAGAAGGAAGGAGGTATTTTACCTCTGGAAATATCAGTTCCAAAATTCCAAAATAGGGATCAGCAAACATTTACAGGAAGCCCTTTTGTAGGATTTTGGGGTCAATATCTCTGCTTTGCTGCTTCTCTGTTACTTCAGTGAGCTATAGGTCTCCTTAACCAAACCAAAAAGTGTGGGTGGCATGAAGAGTACTGTTGGAAAGCTCTACAGTAACAACAAGAAATTGGGATGAGTAGTTTCCTTTCCTTTATTAAAGAGCAGGATGCTTTTTCAACTGCAGTAGAGCACACTCTTGAAAGCAGTATTTAGGAAATTGGGGAGTGCCAGAGACAAAAATACTGATCCTGCTGGGCAAGTGTGTCTCTAAGATCTGTGTCACCCTACGCAAGGTGGAGGTGTGAGGACTGTGAGGACTGAAATAAAGGATTCTTGATAGCTTGGAATAATAAAGTGTATAATTTTGAAAAATGAAACAGTGCTGCATTCCCTGAGAGCTTTTAAATAGAAATGTAGAAAGAGGCCAGGTGAATTATGTGGCAGTGGTTGTTTAGAGGAATGTATATTTCTGTTGTACAGGGCTGGGGGTGGGAACAAAGTGCTGAAGTTTTGACTATGGCATTTAGAGCTCCTAAAGAAGTATCAATAGGGGCTGGAGGATTAGGGATTGAGAACAGCCCTACTTGAGAAAGACTGGGGAATACTGGTAGATGAGAGGCTGGACATTACCCAAATGTGCACTCAAGCCCAGAAATCCAGCTGTATCTTGGGCTGCATCCAAAGCAGTGTGGCCAGCAGATCAAGGGTGGTGATTCTGCCTCTCTGTTCCCCTCTGGTGAGACCTCACCTGGAGCTCTGCATCCAGCTCTGGGGTCCCCAGCACAGAAAGGACATGGGCCTGTTGGAGCAAGTCCAGAGCAGCGTGACAAAGATGATTAGAGGGCTGGAGCACCTCTCCTATGAAGACAGGCTGATAGAGTTGGTGATTTTCAGCCTGGAGAGGAGAAGACTCCAGGGAGACCTAATTATGGCTGTTCAGCACTGAAAGGGGGCTTAAAAGAGAGATGGAGACAAATTTCTTAGCAGGGCCTGTTGCAAATAGGAATGGGCAATGGTTTTGAACTAAAAGAGGATTGATTGAGATTAGATTTAATGAAGAAATTTTTTTATGATGAGAATGGTGTGAGACACTGGAACAGGTTTCTGAGAGAGGTGGTGGGTGCCCCATCCCTTGAAACACTGATAGTCTGGTTGGACAGGGCTCTCAGCAACTTGGTCTAGTTGGAGATGTCTCTGTGCCTTGCTGTGGGAGTTGGACTGTGTGACCTTTAAAGGTCCTTCCAACCCAAACCATTCTGTGATTCTGTGTTGATGGAGCAGAGCCACAGTTGTGTGCTGCCTGTGTCCTCAGCCCCCTGGAGATGGCAGCTGACTCACTGACAGCTCATGAAGACAGCATTTCAAACAGACAAGATGAAAGCAAAAGGCTAATTATTAACAAATGATGTCTCAGCTCAGAAGTGTTTAAACAGTGAAATATATCTCCTTGTAGGATAGAACTCTGTGGTTTTAACTTCATGGATACTGCTTGAAGTTTTTGACATTTGAACTACTCTGGTTCTGCATGTATCAGGAGGGTTGGAGATCAATTTTGATAACACTCAAAAAGGCTTGTTGATCTTTCTAAAACCAATCTGTTGAGTTTTGTATGAATTTTATTAATATAATTATTAATTAATATCTTATCTTCTGTGAAAAGAGCGTTACTATCAAAAGTAATAGATGTCAATTTCTATCAGTGTGACAGCTGTCTTACATTGGGACAGGTAAAATTTTAACCAGTGCTCTGGACTCAAGATTTTTCCATTTGAATTATGAAGTATTATAATCAGTTAATTATAAAACAGGATATTATATGTTATTAAATCTATAGTAATATTGATTATATAATATTATTACCTGCATGCCTGTAGATAGCACACAAAAATTATAAATTATGAGAACAGGATATTTCAAAATTTAGAAAAGGAGATTTTTTTAATCCTTATTAATATAAATTTGGGCACAGTTCTGTATTTGAATATATTCTCCCATTCAGCTGATATTTATCTTGATTGTGACTTCTAACAGTTTGTAATGATTATGTAAATGACAGCCAAAGACTTCCAGCTCACTCATTTCATCTTACAGACATTCATAATTGCAGGTGGGTTTTGCTTCCTGAGCTACTCTACGGTACCATTTCAAGAACATTCTGATCTATAATCAGTAATCAAAACAAGAAAATAATTTTCAGCTGTAATAAGAAGTTTTGCAAAATAAATTTTGCTTGCAACCATGGATTCTGTAACTGTGGTTGTGGCTTGCTGATGCTTGTGGTACTCTAATTTTATATACCATGCTGTAGGTTCACCTTTATCTCATTCAGATATCTGGTTTCTCTTTTCTGTAACTGCTTTCTTTATTTTTTTTTAATACCTATAATCTCTTTTCACCCCAGAATGAATTTTTTTTTTTGGTGGATGGGTCACAGCTGAAGAGCTTGTATTGCCACAAATGTGGACATACATACCCTCTACTTCTCCTTTTTCTCAGTCTTGCATTCCTGTAATTAAATATATTGTTTTTGGCATCACACCACTTCAGGCTGCTTGTACCTACAGGCTGTTTGGCAGGTTGCATTATCACTCTGAAAAAAACCTGTGTGGAAGCAACCAAGAAAGCAGTCATGTTCTTGCCAGAGGAACACAGCACCAGGCAGGAGCTGAATGCAGCTCTTGCAGAAGGAAACAAAGTGTTGTCCGTTTGGGTTGCAACCAAGCTAAAGGCTGCCAGTTGTCAACAAGTGAGAAATCCCACTCTACTTTGTATGGCAGTCTTCCTTTCTAATTGCATATAGCTCTGACTGGAAAAGCTGGGAATTCTGAGTGTGGCTAGTGTAATGGAATATAAGACTGAGACTTCATAGAGTTTTCTGGTAGCCACTACCTAGGTGCTCAGGAGTAGACATTTCCCAAGGTCTAACCAGACAGAATTGGAATTCCCAGACCCTCATTTTCTGGAAAAGTTAGGAAATAGTCAGCAACACTAGCCCTGGAAGCTCTGGCAGCCCTGATTTTTTGAACCCAAACTGGTGCATGCTAAACCAGGTCAATGGGTGGTTCAGAATTCACAAGTCAGGGTTTCACTAGGAAATTTTATATAAAACCATTCTCCTGACAAGCTCCAAAATGCTACTGTACATGCAAACCAGCAAAAAAATTTCTCTAAACTGTTTCACTAAATACTTCAGAAACCCACTGTAATTACTGAAAATCTTCACAGTTGTAATGTATGTGTTTGATGCTTGACTGCTGTGGTCACTATGTGGATGCACTATGATGATGAGACACGTAAGACTGTTAGACTAAAAAATGTATTTTCAGAGTGTTACATTTTATGCTTTTTAAAATTAGCTCAATTGGTCAGAACACGGTGCTAATATGCCAAGGTTGTGGGTTTGATGGGCCCAAGAGCTGGGCTCAATGATCCTTGTGGGTCCCTTCCAGCTCAGATTATTCTGTGATTCTGTGAAATAACAAATGATGTTATCCAAAATTAATATCCACTTTATTTTTCACTTTATTTAGTCATTGCCACTTCTGGATAATAATTACTCCTTTGTTCCATTCCCATATGCCTGACATGCTTCATAAGCCTCATTATGTGGTAACACCGGTGCTCACTTTAAGTCCTTTCTGTGCCTTTGTTTCACAGACTATGACTGATTCGAGCACTAGGGAGAGCAAGAATGCTGATGACTATATTATGGTTTCCAAAGAAGAGGAAAGAAGTAAAAGTGCTGTTCCAGAGCCGGGGCAGGCCCTTCAGGCACACAAGGAGGCAGCGGTGAAGCCAGAAGTTCCATCTCGTTCTTCTTTGATATTTTCTGATCCTCTGATGGGTTCCATTTCAGCCTCCTCCAGCAACCTGAGCTCCAGCCCTGATGATGACAGTAGTAATAACAGCAAAGATTCTGACTTTGCTATTGTCAGCCCACTGGACATCTAAAGAAACAGGTTGGGAGAGTTTGGGAAGCCTGTCATTACAACTCAGCTCTAATTTCTGTGATTCCATGGGCTGGAAAGTTCTTTGGCTTACAAGGACAGAAAATAGATAAAGGTAACCCATCTCAGCTTCCAAAAGCCTAAATTAAAATATAAAGGCAAACAAATAACAGAAAAAAAAGACGTAAATTTGCTACTTTTAAAAAATAATATATACATTTTAATAACTGCCTTAATAAAGACCCAGTAAAACCCAGTTCTAGTATACAGCTATTATTAATTATGCTGTTACCTTACTTAGGAGCTTTGTTGCTATAGAACTATTGCTTTCCCAAAACATAGAATAGTATATGCTAGGTACCATAATGACAATGTGTGGATACTTGGCATCAGACCTGAAGCAGCAAAGACAGGCTAGATTTAATATTGTCCTTTTACAAAATATGCTTGACTGGGTTTTCTGTGTAGGAAAGGGTACTGTTTCTTCAGAGACTGTGATTAGAGAAGTAGGGAATGAGTATCAAAAAGATTAAAAGCATCATCCTGGTAGGAAGTTTGTTCTCCATTGAGGAATCCCAGTTTCTTCATTTGCATCTGGCAATAGCCTGAGGTGTGTTCGGGGCAGAGGTTTGTGTAGTTGTTCCTCAGTGCATACAGGAGACTATGAGACAAACTCCTTGAGAATGAGGACCTACACAACAGAGCCTTATTTGCCTTTGTCTACTTTTTCCCCTTGAGAGTTCCCAGCTCACCTCTTTTCCACTTTGTCTACTTTTACTTCCCCTGGCATTTTTTTTTTTTTTTTATTTTACTTATACTACCAAAGTTAAAACAGTAGGTGCAAGGGAAATAAGAGTGTTTCATAATATAGAACTGAGCTGGTTGAACTAAAGCTAGCTCAAGTATGGTAACTTACCACGGAAGGTTGCAAAGTGAAATGAAATATTCATAATTAAAAACATTTTATGTTTATCTTCTATAGACACTGTTTACATATATTCCTATATGATTTCCATATTTCTAATCAAGAGAAACATAACGGTGCAGCAGCATTAACCAACAGAAAGTTTCTAATTAACTCTGTTACTTGTTCTTCTATGGAAAAGTGTATTTCTTTCCCATCAAGTCCATAGTACACTTAATAGCAGCTCTTTTCAAGTAGATAAGGGGGGCTTTCTGTACTCTCTGATCCCTTTAATCTCTGTTGGAATTCACAAAACGAAACTGGTGATGAATAGACTGCTCCTCTTGCAGGACCTACACAGAGTTAGCTTGAGGAAAGAATGTTAGTATGTCGCTCTGTCATAGCAGCAAAAAAAAAGCATTATTTTCTTTTAAGATGCATATACATTATACCATGCAACAGTTTCCTATTTGCATGGCAAAGCTTGTGTTTGTTCAAAGTTATGAAATTGTAGTTATTTGCTACTTAGTCTGCAATTGTAAATGAAGTACCATATCCCAAAGATGAGGTGACGTGTAATTTGCTGGTCTTAGACTTTACAAGGTCTGTGTCAGTGACTGAACTGAAGAGTTAATTGTCATGTAATTACATGGTAGCTGCCACCATGTAGTTTCAGAGATTATTTGTGCCTTGTAAAATGTTAAAAAAATAGAATGTTTCGTACAGGCAGAGCATCACACCTCTCTGCAAGAGAGTCATGTGAACAGTCAGATAACTATATAGATGAAAGATCTTAAATGCATAACATTTTGGAGAGGTGTTTATTTTGGTTTAATTTTAAGCTTCTTAAAAAATCACTTTGGAATTCAGTATGCATGCCTGCCTCCAGTTTATTTTATTACCCTGAGTTTGCATGAATGCCAGGGGATTGGGTAGCTGGTTGATTTATTTAGGTCTTTCAAGCTTTTCTAGCCTTAACCTATACAGCAAGGCTTGTGGCACCATCAGCAAAGGGTGGCTGTTGAAGAAGTACCTGTGGAAAGAGGAAGGAAATATTCTGGGGACAGAGAGAAAAGTTTCATATTCTGCAACACATAAACCTTTAAAGATTCCAGTAGCTTGGCAGGAGAAAATGTTTTTACTTCTTTTTTATTTTTTTAAGCATCAGTCTTTTGATTTCTATTCTAATGGGTTGTTTCAGGGATCACATCGCTATTTTCTTGAACAGTCTCATTGCCGATGGAAGAGTGTGATTTGTACAGGTTTTTTATTTTTGTAAATTAGTTGTATCTTTAATCTTGCATATTTTAAAACAGCAGTAAAAGTGTATAAAGACTTGGGGAGTGTCTAAGAAGAATCAGTGAATACCGATGAGCTGAATGCATACCATGCCATGGGATATGATAAAAATCTTCAAAAGCAGAGAGGTGATTATACAAATAAGATCAGAGTAACTCCGATAAATGAATCTGCTTTGGTTGTACCATGTCCTTCCACATCTCTAATATGTTGTCTCTGGTATTTGATCATAGTGAAGAGATAGTTAAAAGTATTTCAGTATATTCATTAAGTTAGAAACTTGTAAATTCGATAAAATGTCAAATCATCACCCTGTTTTGTGTTATGTTAAGAATATATTGAGAGACAAATTGCCATTTAAAATACAAGGTTATTCTTTCTCTCCGGAAATGACTTGCTCATAATGTTCATGGATAATAATAATCAGATAGAAAAGTGATAAGCCTTGCAAATTCCTGACAAAAACTAATGCAGCATTAAGATTGCTGATCTGAGACTGTTTTACTGTATCTCACATCTGTAATTTATTACTTTCAAGTCTCTTGCATGTCATGTCAGTTGTATGTACTGCAGAAAGGCAGTATCATATTTTGACTGGGTATTGATTTAGTCGTGGAACTTTGTATCTTTACTCTGGAAGAGCATCTAGCCCGCTTTATTAAAGAAAGAATTAACAAACTTTCTGGGTTGTGGTCGTGCTGTTTTCTCAAAGAAGAGGGAAAGCTTTTTGGCTAGAATACTGGAAGTAAAATTTCTGAGAACTAGGATGATTAAAACTTTAAAACTATCTATATAAGCACAAAGTTTATTAATACTTTAATCAGATTTTATGTAAGTGATCCAGAGAATAAGACTGCTCTTCATTTGTCTTTACTAAACAATATAGAATATTTCCTGTTTTACCATATTTTTTGTATCTGAAAATGAACCTGAGTTTACCATGATGTAACTTTTCTGCAATTTCATGAAGCTCAGTATAGAATCATCATTGTGTCTCAATAACAGTGCCAGTATCTGTACAGTACATTTCTGAATCTCTATACTTGAATTCACACTCTTAACTCTTTCCCATGATTCTCCAATATGTTTCTCATTAAATGGCATTAAGGCAACTATTTTAAAGATTACATTTCAGATTTAAGGTGTACTTGTGCCTGGCATTTACAATGTCATCTCTTCAAATGCAATCCTAATATGAACAGATTTTCAAATTCTTGGTGTCAGCCCTTAAATAATACTTCTGATTTTGTGCTGCATGTGTTGGTCTTGAATGAATGATTCTAATGGTTTATTAGACTTGAAAAGGTGCAATTTCATAAAATAAACTTAATTTGGCTACAGAATAGTAATTACACTGTCTTATAATCTGTGCTATTCTTTTGAGAGTGATTATATTCAGTGTGTGCATTAGTGTTTCCTGTGTCCCCAAATCTTCTAGACTCTGGCTTTAGTAGTTAGCTAAATTTAGAGCATGAAAAAAGGTCATTAGAGTAACAGCAACTTGAAGCATGCACACAGGCAATTTGCTTTCCTGCTTCTCACCGCTTATTTAACCACTGAAATGGTAAGGGAAGTTTTAGGTGTGTGGGAGGATCCTGCAAGAAGCATAGTGCATAACCCTAGAAACAGTGAGCTGGAAGGGAATGCAGCTTGAGACTCTGAAACTATGGGTTCTTTAGGCCAGGAACCATTTTTTCTCTGATGCTGTATGACACAAACACTCAAAATTAGGATAATAAAAATGATGTACTCATTATTTCACCACATTTTTCTCTTTCAAACAGTGAGCTAGATTTAATCCAGTAACAGTAACTCAGCTGATAGCAGTAGTGATGGAGCAGCAGAATTTGGTCCCACACTGCTGAAATAAGTGCAGATGAGGAACACCAGTTTAAATTAATAAATTAAACCCAAAGAAATCTCACATCAGAAACAGAACTATAATATTGCCAAATACAAAAAAAGCTGTATTTCTTTCCAGATATATACAAAGTATAAGAAGCATTTTCTAAACTCTGCTTCAGGTAGCACTTGTGTACCTTCTTTGGCTACATCAGGTAGGTTTGTGCAAACCGATCTGTGTTTTTAACTTGTGAAAGCCTAGCTGATGCCAGGATATGGTAAATATTAAAATATATCAGCTGCAGAGGGAAGTCATTGTGGTTCCATTTTCTATGAATGGTAAGAATTTGATCCTTCAAATCCTGCTGATTTAACACTTTCACTGTCTTCCATGGTAACAACATGAAAAACCCTGTAATCATTTCCAGAGGCCTGATGGGAACTCCACTGCTTCTCATCAAACACAGTTGCAGAGCTTTGAGCTGAGAGTTTTCACAGCTTTGCCTTTGACTGAGTTTTGGGGACTGTAGCAAAACCAGGTTTGTCTGCATTTTTAACTCATACAAAGAGGCATTTGAAGATATTACAAATTATCATGTCAGTATTTGAATATAAATGCTACATAGTTTTTGAGATAGAAGAATAGTTGTCAAAATATCTTGACTGCCCACCTGCTGTGTTAATTGAATTCAACAGATGGGGAATATAGCAGCATTTCCAGAGCATCATTAAACTGCCCTTTAAAATAAGAGTCCATCAAGGAAACAGATATTGGAAGGCAGATTGTCAGCAGTGTCATATAGCTTGCTAGATAATATACATCTCTCTGCAATAGTCAGGACTATGCTTCATTTCTATCCACAAAAGGGGGGGCTTGCAACATGCTGGAACGTGGCAGAATATGTAAACATGAGCCTGTGAATAAAAACATTTTTAAAGCTTCAAGGATTAAAAGACACCAAAATTATTTTTTAAATATAAAATAAATGCACGCTAAGCTTGTTTAGGCTTGCAAAGATTTTCAGGTCTCAAAAGAGTTTAATTTGGTTTAGAGTAGTTCAGTGGAATTCCAGTCTCCAGGTGATAGCACAGGGTGACTTACAGAAGCAACTATAGGAGTTTGGGACTGCAATGATCTTGTGCTCCAGACTTGTAAATTTCAAATTCTGGAGAGCATTTATTCCAGTATGTAAGCAATGAATTGCACATGTTTACTAAGTTGCAAAGAAGTCATGATGGGGGAATTCCTCAGCAGACCCTCTTTCCAAACTTCTTTTGTTCTCATTTCTCACAGTCAAGCCCATCTGACAATTTTGTGGTACCCATAAAAACTTCAGCTGTTTAATCTTCTTGAATAACTGAATTCTCAGTCACTGTGATCAAAGTTAGCTGTTAATCATCTCAAGACTCATACCCTATGCCTGCAGCCTGGCCACCAGCCCAACCAGTGTGCTCCTTTTCTCATATAAAATCTGAAATCTTATGAAAATCGCACAATACTTCTACAGCAGGTGGTGTCCATATTCAGTCCTCATGACTTCCCTGTGGTAAACTTTACTGTAAGTTTTATTGCCTAATATTTTCTCTAGCCATACTTCTGTTATAATTCTTACAATCAAGAAAAAAATAGAAGAAAGTCTTGGCTTTGCTCAAAAATACTTGCCTTTTTCTTTTCTGCCTCTACTGGTAAACTCTCTTTGCTGAGATTTTTTGGTTCTGTTTCTTGTAAAAGAGCCTATGTGTATTTATACTGCTTGTGAGGTAAAGTTCTAACATATATTCTCTTTAAAAATGCTGAAACAAAACACTGATTTCTCAAAACTTTTTCCCATAATAAGTGGGGCTTGAGTTAAGCATAAACTTTTTTTTAAAAAACCTATGAATTGGAATAGTGTCTATTTTCAATTTCTAAAAAACAACATATTTTAGTAAACAAACTGGAGGGCAAATAATGCACTCTACCAAACTATGCAATTTTCTTTTTTTAAAAAAAATGAAGTTCACTATCCCCCCTGGTGAAACCATGGAGAGGGAGAATGCTACTTGGGGCAGGGTGCTCCTGGGCACAGGGGAAGTTGGCCCATGGTTCTTCTTGGAGGAAATGTGGGACACCCAAGGCCATGCCAGACTGACATGTGTTCCCATGTCTGGAGCATTGGAAGACCCATCCTTGTGCAGGGGCCACGGGCTGCAGAGCTGATGGACAGATGGAAGATGAGAAGATGAAAATTGGTGTGTTTTACCTTCCATAGATCTTTAAGCTTCAGAGGAAATAAAAACTGGAAAGCAATTGCAAGCATCATTAACTCTGCTGGCATTGCAGTCACTGAAATGTGCTTTCCTCAGTGTTTTCTTTTTGTGGGATGCAAATTTTGCATTGCAGAGGGGCTTATAAAGAGAAAATAAAAATCTTTTTTTTTTTCATATTCTGACATTTTTGCTGTATGTGAATATTATGGGTTTTTAAAGAGATGTTATTATTGGTGTATGTCCACATACGGATTGTAGCAACTTCCTTCCTTCTCTCCCCTCCATGTATTCTGAAGTGTTATTAAGCCAAAGAAGAGAGAGAAAGAGAATCTTTAAAATTCTTGTAATATAAGTGCTGAGTTTCTATGTGGTGGTATTAGTATGCTTGGTAGCTTGCACTGAGTAGAAAACCAATGTATTAATTATTAAAACATGCTGGAGAGAGAAAAAGTGTCTACAATTTTTCATCTACGTGAGCACTCTGTGTTTTGCCAGTGCTTGTTAAGGTGCATCTGGCCTTACTGGAGGAAGTTATATGATGAATATGGCTTCTTCAGATTGTTGGTTTTTTTTAAAGAAAGAAAATCAGTACTTGCTTTTGCATATATAATTTCTTATTGTTTTCTAAAATCTTTCATTCTCTGAAAATAGCTTTTTGTTGTGCTTCTGTAAGATATGTCAAGAGTTTGTTTTTCTTCCCCACCATCCTCTGTCTTTTGTCTGCGCCTTGGCATGTGCACAACCTGCAGAACCATCTCATCTCCCCATCTCTGCCTTTCCCAGGCTGGGATTTATGAGAGATCCAGTTGCAAATCATTTGGGGAAAACTGCACCAAGAGATATGAGGGCACAATACAAATTGCAAGCCTGACCCAAATTGGCAAGTCACACCTTGCCAGCAAACATACATTGCTTCTCTGACCTTGCAAAGCCACAAGCACACCAAAGGTCTTGGGCTGTGGAGTCTGGCCTCTTGTGAAGGAGAAGCATTCATAGTAAGCAATCTGCATGATAGAGCATTATTTGAGAAAAACTGTATCCTTTACCTTCAGAATCAGAAAACATGAGTCTAACCTTCAGCAAGTTTATAAAATGCACACCTAAGACCTCAAGCACAGAGAAGCAGCCAAAAATTCTCACATTTCATAAGCTTGTCAGTGCACGCTGTGGATGCTGCCATGATCAAGGTAAAGACAGGTGCTGGGGGCTGGTCATAAAAATATGAACTCCAGTTTCTGCTGCAAAATGCTGATGAGACCAAATAGAACCATCAGGTAGGAGCAAGGTAAGTTTAACCAAAAATGAAATACCATTCCTTTCCTTTAGAAAGAAACCATAAAAGTTTCAAGTGTACTACTTTGATACTCTCAAAGAGAAAGTCACCTGGTTCAAAATTACTTCAGTCAGAAACTTTATGTAATCCTTTACAGAAAGTACAATGGGGGAAATATATACAAAACTTTTAAAACTAATGTATTTCAATTCATGATGTTTTAAAATTCCTTCACCAATTTACTGGTTTTTGAATGGAGAGGAGCTTATCTTCAATAAGAAATACAATCTACAGGCAGGTGGGCCTGTGCTGCAGGATGCTCTTTGGGAACAGAGCCAGGCAAGTTTAAAACTGAGAGATACTTAAAACAGAAATTGGGGTTTTGCAGCTTACACTCAAAGGCAGGACTGGAATTTTATGGGTCTGGCTGCTGGAGGTAGATGCTGACCTGAAAATCTCACAGCTCTAGGAGAGCTGGTGAGCAGCACTGTCAGGGACAGCTCATACACTGAGGCAGATGGAGCTGTCTGTCTGTCTGCTGTCTCTGTACCTACCTGCCTGCCTCTCTGTCTGGCAGATTGGGGTGGTGCATCAATATCGAAACCATCAGCTGCATGATTGTCATTAACCGTATTTTGGATGAAAGACCAGTAAGTTAACACAAGGTTTTAGCAGTGGGCTGGGCAATCTTCTCTCTAACCTTATCACGCTTGCAGAGCTGCCATGGGGAGAAGCAAATCCCCATTTTCAGAGCCTGCGTGCTTGGATCAGATCACCCTGAGTGGATGACTTTGGCCAATGCCCACAGCCACAGCAGCTTATACAGATCAAGGTATGTTTCTTTTTTATCCAACTGGATAAAGCCTACGTAACCTTGTGCATCAATGGTTCATCACAGGGCTTGGGTTGGCACTGCAAGCCAGCAAGTCAGGGCAATGCAAATGGTCTCCAGAAACAAAGGCACCACAGAGAAGGTTTTATTTATTTTTCATAAGAGGATCTGTTAAAATTTGAGAGTTTTAGAGAGGATAACAGAGGACTAAGCTTATTGAGAGCATTTTGTTTATCAGCTACATTGCTGCACTGGTAAATTGGGTGACCTGGGCACTGGGGAGAGCCTCCTCTCCCCTTTTTGCTCCATCAAGTTAGCTCTGTGCTAGCACTTGTTCATCTCTGCTGATGGTATACATGCTTCTGATGTAAGACACTCACGAGAAATAGCAGGCCCTTATCCTGTCCAGGGTCACTGGAAATGCTCAATTCAGACTCAGCCCCTAAGTACTCCTTGGTCTTCAAAGATAATGATCACACTTGGACTCGTGGGTCTGGCTGGTTGTGCACAGAACATCCATGTTGAAAGCATTCTCAAACCTCTGCTGGGAGCAGTTCACCACAGACCCTGCCCGTCAGTGCCTGCCGTGGCTGCTGATGGTGCTAAGTCACGTAGCAAACCCCAGCGAGGGTGGGAGCAGCTGACACTTCTTGGGAGTCCTCGCCTCTGTTCAGGGAACGTCTCAAAGAAGAATCACAGGCCTCTGCTCTGGGGTGGGAAGGGACACTTGCCAGCAGCCCAGTGCTGCACTAGCAGTGTATGGACAGCAGCACTTGGCCCTTGCCCACCCCTTCAGAGGCTGCACTGATTTTTGGGGCTGCTTGGGGTGCTTGGCACCAGTCCTGCAGGACACTCTGTGCCAGACATCCTCCGCATGCTCTGCTCCCCAGCCCCTCAGCATCACATATTGCTGTTCTGGGGCTGCTGTGGAGGTAGCAGCTTTTGGTAGCCTTTTACAAAGGCTTTTTGTGTGAGTGGGCACTGAGCCTCATATATGCTGGTGCAGTCTAATTTTCATACATCCATGAGTCCTCCAGTTTGGCTGTATCTGTGCAGAAAGGTTTCCCTTTTGGTTGTAATTGGCTTCCTGCTGAAAATCTTCACAGAGCTGGTCTTGGGACTTGAACTCACCAGGGGAGTGAAGGGAGGGTGTTGGTGCTCTTCACTTTTTCAGTCAGGAAAGTGTTGGGGGTTATTTTCTTTTTTTTGAATGTGCATAGGCCTTCCTCCTGGTGATGAGCACACTGCCCCTGCAGTGCTGCTCTGTGCCACAGGTGACAATCACAGGGCTCCAACAGGCCGCTGAGCATGTTCCAGATGGAGCAAGGGATACCACCAGTCTGCATCTGAGCAGGCACAGCCATGGTCCTCACCCATCCCATGCACACCTGGAAACCCAAGCTGTGCCACAGCCTGTGTCAGCAGGGAGCTGCACAGCACAGCCTCCAGGTTTCCTTGTGAACCAGGCTCGTCAGTAAGCAGAGCATGAAGAACCCCATCACCAAAGGTCCTCTGCCACACAGTGTGTGGGCCAGGCAGTGCCCTGTGGCCTGCCAGTGCCTCACAGCACAATGAATCTGCACTGACCTGAAACCGCATTAAAAATAGATCCCAAGATACAAGACTGGGGAGAGCAGAAAGGCAAAGCATGAGCTCATTGCTGCTGCTGACTTTTGCATTTGAATAGATTTTCTTAAACAGTAAAGAAGCAGCTAACATCTGGTTAGACTTTTGTTACGGAGTCCATGTTTTAGCACCATAATTACTGTTGCATTCAGAGTTTTCCTGAATTCCCTGATTTTACATCTCATGTAGCTTAATGGAAGTGGATAAGAGATTTAGCTGAAAATGCTTGTGCAGTATTGATTAGGAGGATAATTTTAGAATTTATGGTAACTAGAACATTTCATTAAAAGAACTTCTTTTTCTAAAAAGTGTTATACAGTGTTGTGATTTTATGACCTACCTTCTCAGATAAAGATTAAAGATTATTTTTTCAAAGTAAAGGTGTGGGAGGGTAAAAGAAACTAACTGTACCATGATAATAATGAGGAGAGGCTGTGAGAGCAGTGTGAAGGCTGTTGACTCTAGTTGCCTCGAAACAGATTTACAAACAACGCAAAGAATAAATTTAAGTACGTATGAATAACAAATGCATTAGTCACATTAGGGATTAATGAAGTGTTTATGAAAAGCAGCCTTATAGCACTGTCCTTCAGAAGTAATTCATTGAGATGGGTCTGATGACATATTCTGGATTTCATTTGTCCAGTGTTTAGGTCACTCAGGAAGGGAGACAAGGACAGAATACCCAACACAGTTTCAGGATTAACAATCAATTAGAGAAAGTTAGAAATTCTCCTGGAGCATCTGTGCTTTATCAGATTCAACTTTACGTGTCAAAAATTCATACACACCATTAAAATCAAGAGTAGAGCCTAGAGTGAGCTCTGATTTTAACAGATCTCTTGGTAGGAACAGGACAAGAAACAGGGACTTGAAGAGAGATTATATTCTGTTCATAACAAATGGAAGCTTCTAGTCACCATTTAATTGCCTCAGTGCAAGGCAAAGCACTGCCTTTTCTGCCCCACCTTGGACACTTGCCCATGCTGCTTTTCTTTTGTAGATGACCTGTGTCTAGGGAGCCTGAAATGGTAATGCTGCTATCTCTGCTGTCATCTCTGTGGTCATTATGGAAACAGGGAACTT
Organism: Poecile atricapillus; assembly: GCF_030490865.1. Classification (NCBI taxonomy): domain Eukaryota; kingdom Metazoa; phylum Chordata; class Aves; order Passeriformes; family Paridae; genus Poecile; species Poecile atricapillus. Next base: position 36,039,067 of record NC_081250.1, on the reverse strand, counting down.
GCTGTGCTCCCACCACAGCTGCATCAAGTTCCACCAGCTACCCATGGGTCATACAGAGAATTGAGGAGTCAAATTCTTTTTCTTGGCTGTTGGAGAAGACCAACGTGACAACTCATCAGCAAACCAGATGTCTGAATTCACACACAGCAGCAGAGCTGCACCAAGCAGGACCTGGTTTGTCTTTGGTTTTGGTTTCATTGTGACCCCATGTAATCTGAAAGGGTAGAGCAGGCTCTGCATAGGATGCTGAGTGGGACCAGAGTTAGCATTTGAATGAATTAGCTGCCTCAATACCACTGAACTGGATATTTGAATTTAATAGCTGAAGTGGCTTGCCACTTCTGAAAAGACTGCCAGCAGCTTTAATGTCTTGTCTGAGCTGTTCTGTATGCCCTTTTCCAAGCTCTGGAGAGTATAATTATAGCTCTTCCCTAATATTGCATAATGAATACATGAAAAATGGTGTCCTCTGCTGCCGAGGTAATGGGAAGACCCTGCTTTACTTCAGATTGATAATTGGAATGCATTTATTGATTACAGCATTTCTAAGAACTATAAACTCAGAAAAGAAAGAAAAGGAGCTGGCTGCAGAAGTTATGTCTAAAGGTAATATAGATACATCACTAGTGTCACATACTTGTTTGTATTAATGCTGCAAAGAAAAAGCTGCAATGGCCTGGATGCTGAGACCATAATGGCTCCACTCTGGTTTGATTTTCTACGGAATTCAAGATTAAGGCCATGTTTGAAGAATAGCTTGGATCAAATAGGTACATGCAACAGAATCAACAGAATCTCATCTCTCAGATGAGGCTGTGTTTGCTACACTGAAAGAAAGCTGCTGCCCCAACTAATCGTTCTGTGACTTCAATAACTCTCAGGGCATGGAAATATTGACTGATAGATGCATGACTTGTCCTGAATTATCACTTGCCCATGTGTACTAATGTAGAAAACACAGACAATGCCTATTCTTTGTCAATGACTGGAAAAATAATTCATGCTCTAGGTTACCTTTGTGGTTTTCAACAACAAAGGCTGGACAAGCTTTATGCTTTCATTAAGGAATAAATCCAGCACAGACAAAACAGGGTGTTGGATACGTCAGCCTCTGCATTATTACGTGCCAATTTAGCCAATAACATGTAGTGCAATCTCTCTGCAGCATGAGAAAATAAAATAATTTAGAGCAGGTTCTTTTCCTTAGAGTCTTTCACAAAGTACATTTCCAGATCTTTGCTATTCAACCTATTCTGCAAAAAGGAAGAGGTAATTCTGTGTGTACATGTGGTTTATTATTGCAGGGTGTTTATTATTTTTACATAAAAGTGCTGAGCTTTATTTGAATTCACTAGTTCATTAAATTTGTGGGAGAGGAAGGCTCCTGGAAAAAAAAATTAGTTGTAGAAGTCTGTGCAGAGCAAATATGGTATGCTTCATGTTTGAATCTGGAAACCAAGACTTCTCCTTTTAGAAAGTGTGGGAAAGAGTACCAATGAACTCTTACACATGGGATGACTTTAAATAATCTTTCTTCATCTGGGAAGCTCTAACATTAACAGAGGACCTAGTATTTTGGGGGAGCATAAGAAGGCCTTTATGGAAGGATGGAGTTTTGGACAAGGGTGACCTGTTTGAGATCAAAAACCAAACACTGATTTGAAACATTTTGGCAGTTGCTGTATTTTAATTTGTTCCCTTTATATGTAATGAAAACCTTCATTAAAACAATAAATAACTAGCTTGCAATGTTTATCTGGCCTTAAATAAGATACTACTATCATAGTATTTGAAAGTCACCATAGTTATAGAGAGGACTGTTCCTCATGTTTTGCTTTAAAAAGCAAATCCTTCAGTGTGCCTTTGATACAGTAAGTTTTAGAAAACAAAAATGTGAGATGCTAACATTTCCAAGCTGGTCTTTTTCAATAACATTCCTTCACATCTGAACATCTTAGGGAATGAGATCCCTAATGGACATCCCAGTCTCCATCTTACCTGTCTTCTTACAAGACAGAACTGAGCACAGGGCACAAATACTACTTTGTTGGGACTTATTTACACTTCTTTGGAGAAGTGGGAGGAATAGGAAGACATCTTTTATGATGAAGAGGAATCTTTCTGGCATTGCTATAGTTCTTAGAGAAGAGAGCTGTGTCAACAGCATCACTGGAAAGCATCCCCTGAGGATCAGAGCTGGAGTTTACCTCACCCTTAGATATCTGTTTTGGAGCTACAAACTATAAAAATGGAATGACAATTAACATGCTGTTTGCCCCAATTCTTTATTGTTATTACCTTCTCTTACAAACTACCCAATGTGATTACTAAGGGTATGAATCCCTTGCCTTGCTGATCATATGATAACTAACATAGATCAGGGTATTTTTATTGGAGAAAAAAACACCTGCTCACAGTGTCCTTCAGGAAGTGGAGAGATGTCGTTCTTGCATGTTATCTTACTGTGTTTCCTGTGAGGCTCAGCATGTTGGTTGGAGTAAACAAGGGTGCAGCCAGATGAGTGCTGGAGGTTGTTATGAGTTGAAATAGCAGGTAGCTCACGTTATTTGTGTACAAAGCTTCAGTTCCTTAATTGCATAGCAAGTCTTGAAACAAGGCTTACACACTCCTGTGGTATGTGGGAAGAAATCGTGCTTCTCTAGGAAGGATTTCTTAAGCAAATACAGATCTTCATGCTTTGATTATAAATTCTGTACATTAAATAATTTATGTTAACCAGGATTCTCAAATAAAACCAGTGAAAATGCAAATAATGCTTCTTCCTTTTTATGAGAAAACTTCTAAGAGCATATAAATATTTTGTTAGAAGCTCCATTTCAGCTAGCGGACCTCCAGAAATTAGGGCACTGAGCTGTAAACTTCACATCCTGTTTTTTCCCTAATACCATCTGGGGAAAATAATGGAATCCAGGCTTTACTGTTTTTCCACAGATCATACACAAGGAAAAAGGCTATCGTTTGCTTTGTTATGTTGAGACTGTCACCATTCATGTGAAGCCTAAACCTCGGATTAATCTCTGAACCATGATGGCTTTATTTTGAAAGCAGCAAACTTAACTTAAAAGCTCTATGTGACTTGAGGTTCTGGCTGCCTGAGGCTGCTTTGGTCTCTAGGTCTCCTTACAGTCGTCATATCTCATCCAACTCCTCACTAAAAGGTGTTACACTAACTCACTGCCCTGGCAAGAGAAACAGAGATGGGAAACTGACTAGATTTTTTTTCTTCCCAAACTTTGCAGCAACATCCATAGCACTGATTTTTTTTTTTTTTTTTTTTTTTAAGATCATTTGTAAATCTTGTGGGTTTTATTGACAAATAGGGATATTTCATCTAGTCTGTCCTCAAATTACTGACACTAGGCTTCACAGCTTGGCTTCGCAGCAACCAAGGAGCTGCATTTCCCAGCCTCTGCGATGCAGTCATTGCAGCATTACCACAGGAAGAGGATACCCATCAAGGCTCTTATTGCCACAAAGGACTTAGAGGCCATGCAGAGGAAGCAGCAATCCTGTCAGTTTTGTTACCTAATTCTCCACCCTTCGAAAAGAGAAAGAACTTCTGGTTCTTTCAAATATTTGGCAATGTAATAGTTCATTATCTCTATCTTGATCTGTGTTTTCAGAAGCCTCCCATTTGATTACTGTTAAGGACTTGAGTCTTCTTTCTTACATTTAATGTAACAGGAATAATATTACAAACCAAACAGGGGTTTGGGTGTTTGTTTGCTCATTAAGCAGTCAGCAGGAGCTCACTTAATGGAGCACAAACTCGCAGTTATTACATTATCACTTAATTATTCAGCACTGACATCACTGCATCTTCACAGCAGGCAGCCGCACATCTTGGGAAGAGGTGTGTTTCACTTCAGCCTTGTGCATCTTGATGAAAGTAGGGTAACAGGAGTGGCTGGAGGCAGCTCTGTGCCAGACTGATCCTGCCTCACTTCATATAGCCTTTCAAGCAAGCCAGGCCCTCATCGCAGAGCACAAGCCACGGGAAGTTATTCTGAAATAGGGCAGCTACAGGGAAGAGTAATCAGAGGAAAGGAGCTGCCAGTAAAAATGTCACATTGCTGTACAACTGTGCTTGCTGAGATATTTTTAGGTTGTTTAATAGAGAGGAAGGAGGGATGGATGCTTTTGCAGTGGTAAAAAGTGTTCACCTAAATTTCCTGAAACCTCAATTCTTTCGTTAATCCACCAGTGAAACAAATTTAACACCATGAAACTGCTGTTTCTCTGTGAGTTAATTTCTAGTGTAGACTTCCCTGTAGTCCTTGAGGACTTAATTGTTTCTTGTGTCTTTCCCAAACAAAATCTTGTCAAATGGCCAGGCAATACAAGCCAGATTACCCCACCACTCCACAAAACTGTGTTACAGTGGGATGCTGCAGAGTTTTTGTTCTCATGATGGAGTTTTAATCACTCTTCTTTCAAACATGCAGCACAGCAAAGGCCAGATGCCAGGCAGTGTAAGGTCTCAGCTCAGTCTCTTTGTACAACAGCTACATTGCCAAAGTCACTCATTGTTCAGGTGGCAAAATTGGGGTGAGTCAATGGTGTTCAGCTTTGTGAGGCCACGCACCAGCTCACAACAGAAAATGTGGAAAAGCAGCAAGGAAAAAGGCAGGGATACTCTGCTCAAGGGCTTGTGGGGTTTTTTCATTGTTCTGTGCAGAAGAATATGTTCTCTTAGTGCTTTCTCAAGGGAAAAGAAAAATCTCTTTGGGCAGAATTGTCTCTAACAGAAATGATTGGCAGACTCACGCAGAAGCACATTCCTGCAGATAAGTAGTTGCTTCTTATATAAGGGAACAGCTTTTGCAGGAAGTCCTTAATGCACAACTTTTGAACATCTTGTATTCAGTGTTGAGAACACGTGACGCAGGAATTTGTATTCACCACAGTGAAAGACCTGTGAAGTTTCTGGCAATGACTTTATAGATTATGTTTGTTGCTGTGTCATTCTGAGATTTAGAGGTGATTTAAAGGGTGATGTGCAAAGGCAGAAATGGCGTTGTTCCACTGATGTATAAACGTGCCTACCCTTGTGTTGAGTCTATGGATCAGGGTCTGGGAATTTGCAGCCACAGAGGGATTCCCTTCTTTATTTAACTTTGTGTTTAACTGTCATTTTCATTTTGTTGATAGCAAGACAATACAAAGGTAAAATTCATACAGCCTTGGTTTGTTTAGCAGAAATTACTCATTTTCTATTGCCAGAAAATTCCCTGAGGAGAGGAAGCCAAGAATGTTGGGGGAAATACAGACAAACTACAGGTAACACATGAGGCTTGAGGAAATGGCTCTGATGACTTGTGGAATATTGAATATTACAAAGAGTGATCCCATATCTGTAGATATGGTTTGATATCTACCTGCTGAAGAGGTTACTGCCTGGTGTGATTTCACTGAGTTTTTTGGATCTTTGGGGTGTTTTGAGTAGACTTTAGAAACCTTTTGAGTGTCTTACTACTTGGAGGCATACATGGGAGGTACATCAGATCACTGATATATTATTGTATAGCATATTAACTGTATGGAAAGCTAATGGGACTTTCATGAGGAAAATGTCCTCGTTTTGCAACACAGGAAAAGCAACAGGTCTGGAAGAAGCTGGGCAGCAGGAGCCCTGAAATCTGGTGCATGCAGATGGTGAGGTTATGAACCCCACAGAAGTTTTCTTCAAAGAGATGTCTTCATTGTATATTTAACCTAGATAATGGCATTTGGGAGCAAGCATCCCCCAAATAGTTAGATATAAGTAAATTCCAGTGTTAGGAGCTGAACTGGCAAACTAGAATCCAGGCTGGCATCACATTCAGTCTTCTGGGGCTTATGGCATTCTGCAGCCACAGTATCTTCTTAACAAATGACTCAAAGTCATCTTTTGACTTCTTTTCCTGCCCCTACAATGTTGCAGGGAGAGTTGACAAAATTGTCCAGCCACATAGGCAAAGCATGATCCTAATTCAATTATTTATTCAATAAACAGTTTCTGACTTTCAGTCTATAGCTTTGTTCCAGTGGAAAATAGCTATTAACATCCAAGGATGGTGACAACTTGTACTAGTATCTGGCATCAAGACAAATCTATTTTTGAGAGAAGGAGGAGGTGCCTAATAAACCCAGGACATACTTGGACAGTCCCTGTGGCCAGATGCCCATTACCTTGAGAAGTCTGAGAAGCTGCAGCCCTAGAAGGGCTTTGCAGCTCTGCTGTGCTCCAAGGAGGCCAGATTTCTCAGACATCAGGTGCTAGCTGTGCCACAGCAGGATATACACACATACAAAAGGTTCTGCAACGCCTCAGTGTTTCTGATTCTGGTGCTGTTCAGAAATTTGTACATGTTACCAGTGTAAGGGAAACAGCTACAAGAACAGTGTTCTATAGTGAATGTGTAGAAGTAACACCAGGAGTGGTATTTTTCTGACTTTCAAGGCTCCCACAATAAGCAGAATACCTCTGTTTTATGTTTTATTTTTGTAACTTCACTCTGCCTTCCACCTAAAAAATGAACTTTTTATTCTCCCTTGGTTTGTTTTGCTTTGCTGTCAGTCAGAATAGGGACCTGTGACCTTTCAGGGCTGTGACCAGTGTTTCCTGACTGTGCATTAGCCCCAGCTATTTCACACATTATTTGACAGCATAGAGACGAAGCAACTAGCAGTAAGTTAATTGCAAACATGACTCTTGCAAGCTCTGCCTTGAAAGCACTCTACCTTGGGAATTCATCTGCTTCTTTAACTTGATACAGTGAAAAGTCTTGTCTTCATTGCATACAAGTGTGCAAAGAGATGGCTAATTGAGCTGTTGTCATCTTTGTTGCAAATGAGACCAGCATTCTGGAGCTGTAGTCTCAAGAGCACTATTAATCATCCTTAAGTGTCCTTTTTACTGCAAGCCCAGAGTAATGTAGATTGATTAAGGAACTGGGGGAGAGATGTGTGAAAACAATGCATTTGACAGACATGCCTATGGCCACTGGATTAAAGAGGAAGGAAAACTTGCTTTCTCTGGATTTATATTTAAAGTTATTAATGTTTAAAGAAAATTAATTAAGCTACCTAAAATGTTCAAATGCTAGTAATTCCCCTCAGATAGATGGAGCTGCCTCTAAAATACCCCTGTGAACTGGTACCACCTCCAGGATGGTGGCCCTCCCTCCTGTAGCATGAAGTGCAGCCCACTCTGATGTCCTCACTGCTCCCCCTTGTTTTGTTCCCATAATTTATTCCTGAGAGGCTGAAGCTAACAGGGGAGTGATAATTATGTGCTGACTGCTCTTGTTAACCTTCAGTGACCTACTCCTGTTGCTTCGCTGGCAGGAGCCCCCCTCCCCACACTACAGGGAAGTGACAGAGGTGCTGCTGGTGCCTCAGGGGGTGGCTGCAGTCTCACACGTGAGTGCAGCCACCTGTGCTCCCTGTCGATCTAACACACATAAAATACAAAATTAACATGATGAAGGCAGTCGGGGGTAGGTTAATGTGAAGCTGTAGAGAGACATTTTCTTTCCCTGATCTTTTATTCTACGACGTTGTTTCACCATGATCCTTTAAAGGGTTTTTATCTGCTGTATATTGATGCTTCTGAATAGTGCTGCTTGCTGAGAAAGCTCTGCAAGATGTGCCTCTTCAGGGTATTTAATTTTGATCTCATGTATGGCAATCTATAAAGGTATTACTAACAGGAGTTACTGTGTCGTGGTTCACATCATCTGCACTAGATGCTAGAGAGTCTGGGATGGATCCCACAGAGAATTCAGGAGCTGCTTTCCAGATAGTTATGGCTAGAACAGAGAAGTGAGGAGCTTGGCTGGTACTTCCCATGTCAGCAGAGAGAGGACAAGAGAGATCCCTTTTCTCTACCAAAGGATGCCCTTTGGAGTCCACTGGCAAAAGGCTGGTACAGATCTTTACCCTAAGAAGGAATAGCACGGCTCAGATGCCCTGCTAGTCAGAAGAGGCAGAAGAGGGCTGTTCCCAGTCCTTTGTGGCATCTGTGGGGAAAGCAAGGATATTGTATCTTTCTCCTTCAATCATCTACAACAATTGTTGTCATGACCAGCTAAATCACGTTTTTATGCCTTTTCTGCACAGAAGCCTTTCCACATGAAACCCGGCAGGTTTACTCATGATAAGCTCACGATTGCTTTAGCTTTCATTTCCCTTTTGCCCTGCCTGAGTTGATTGTCCATAAGAGATCATTTTATTTCTTGAGCTTCCACTCAAGCCATGAGGTGAGGGTGCATCTGGACAAGACAGCGCAGAGGCCTTCCAGTCTTGCACCAAACAGATCGTGTCCATGGCTGGAAGCAGTGGGCTAATGTTGACATTGTGTTTACCAAGGCTAGCTTCTCCTCTCTGCCAGGAATACCCCTGAGACTGCCAGCTGAGCGACAGGAAGCAGCACACTCCTAGCAGATGTGCAGTGACAAGGGGCAATTTAAACCATGTTCTTGGCTGTGCTGTTCAGGACCCTCAGTATATTGTGGGTCCTGCACCAGAATGCAGTAAGGTGGCAGCTTATCCTCGAGAGTGCCTCTGCTGAACACCTGCATTCTACTCAGGAATTATCTTTGGATACATATGACGGTTTATATTAAGTAATTTTCTTACATGGTTGGCTGTATTAACCCTAATTCACCAATCTTGTCTACACCAACACTGTTTGCTCCACTTGAATAGCTAACTTTGGGTGTCTCAGCAAAGGTTGCTGAGTTACATTTACAAATTGGCCCAGAAAGAGTAGTTTTATCTCCAAACAGGACTTTACTTCCAGGAGGATTAGTGAATGAGTGCATGGGAATTCATTTTGAGTCTTTGTTTCTTCCCTTTATTGTCATATTTTTATTGAAACATATTTTTTGAACGTTTTTATTTTCATCAGTGCAGGGATGCTCCTAGTCAAACTGGCTGTCTCTTCATGGAATATACTTCTTCTGAAAAGGAAAAAAAAAAAAGGGATCCATAGAAATGCAGTCTGAAGCTGCTTTCATAACATAGCTTCTCCCACCACATCCTCAAATCCCAGATTACTAATTTTGCTCAGCCATGAGACATGGAGGAAAGAAGAAAGATCAAGGTATCTTTGTGGGGGAACTTGAAGCAAATAGGGACTAAAAAATGAATGAATAACTGAGTTTACTCTTATTTAAGCAACATTGGCAGAAGTCCTTTGAGTGACCTCCACAAAGCTTTGCTGAGGTATCCTTTTATACTCTTCTAGAAGATTAAAGCTAACTTTCATAGCTTTAAATCTCCTCTTTCATAGATGCCATATGTTGTCATTCTTGATATGCATAAAAGAGAGCTGATTAGAGAGCCACCTTGAAGACGTGACTTTATCGAGTCATCTAATTTTGGAGACACATAAAATTGTTTCTGGTTTTTGGGCATTTCTCCTGAAAGGGTGAATGAACCGATTAAGCTGGAACTGTCATTGGCTTTTTATTGCCCACAGAAGCAGGCACTGCCTCTAGTGAGATGACAGAGAATAAATGCTGCGGGCAACTACTTCAACAGCTCTTTACCAAACAGATTATGCACAATTTGTCTGGCATTGAATCACTGGCTTGTGTAAACACCAGATGCAAGTGAAATGCAATGTCTTAACTAAAGTGCTGTGTTTTGGCCCATGAAAGCAATAGATTATTGAAGTTAATGCTACTGTTACCTGTATTTATTACGTAATATGTTATGTGATTGTATTACCCTCCCTATCTCCCTGGCTGTGCCCAGGGCTGCTCTCACACCCAGAAGCTGCAGGTCTAGAGCCAGGAAAGGGGTGCTGCTGAGACCCCCATGTGTGCTTTGCTCTTGGGTTGGGCTCAGAGGGTATGTTTCTTGATGTCTCCAGAAATCAGATCTTGCTGTTTGATGCCCTGAAGAAGGGACTGGGCACCGGCAGCCTTCCTGTTCTCACTCCAGTGCCTGCACCTCTGTCCTTAGGGGTGTAAATGTCTCACCTTAAGGGTGAGTCTAAGATACCCAGGGAGAGGCAGGCACAGAGCCTTACTCTGGCCAGAGGGAAGATGTGACCATGGTCTGCTGGGGTGAGTGCAGAGGAAGAGAGACATCTGCTAACACTGAAACTGCAGAGACACAGCCCATGGGATGGGTGCCTGCCATTCTGTCCTCCAATGGATGCCAAGAAAATCTGCAAAGAGATGCAGGGAAAGCACTGTTGTCACAGGGCCCTTGCCTTCCCAACCCAATCTCCTCTGCAGCACTGCTGGCCACAGTTTCAGTGAGTATGTCAAAGTAAGTGCAGGGTCTGTGCAGGAGAGCTCTTGCTGGGTGGTCAAAGGAGCTGGAGGTAGGTGTCCCACCTGAAGGTCGCTCCTGGGACACCTCCCCACAGCCCTCCACAAACATGCATCTCATCAAGCTGCACATGTGCAGATGTAGTGGTTCAAGGTGCTCAGCCCTGAAACAGCAAAGCATTCAGGTGCTGGGTGTAAAACATGGAGCCAACAGGTCTTTGTAGCTGTTTATAGTAAACCTAGCCCTGGGAATGAAGGTGATAGCCATGAAGATGATATTCATGTGTGTACATATATACACACAGTCTACACCCCACCAAACCTTTCACAGTCTCACAGCAAACATATGCCTGAACCTAGAACCACGCTTGCTCTTGCAAGACCTTGCCTTGCATTTTTTTCTAGAAGGGCAAAACATTGGATTTCCTTCCTTTCAGTGCTTAGAAGAACTGCATTATCAAAACACTGCCTACAGATCTGGAGAAGAAAATGGCAAAAGCTGTATGGTGATGGTAGCTCACTGCATATCTGCTGTGATGAGGGGATCCAAGATTCTCAAGAAGAGTTGCTGGTTTACCTGAATGATGTGGCAAATTGACCAATGGCAGGATTAATTAATACAGTTTGCTTCACACAAAAACAATAGTATAAATTCACGACATATATTCAAGTATGAGGGCTGGTGTTACAAGCATTAGGTGGTGCAGAGAGTGAGCTGGCAGGGCATTAGTGATATATGACAGTCTGAGGAATTTAGTCACAGACACAAAGAGACTTCTGGAAACTGAGCCAGTTCTGCTTCTTATGCACTACCCAGCTAGGGTGGAGTATTTTGTCCTGTCCAGCTCTGCAGTTACCACAGCCAGTGATGCAGTGGGGGACTTCTTGGTGTCTCCTTCCAGTGGCCAGATGTGGCTCCTCAGCTGGCAGGGAAGGAGGAAGAGTAGCTCATGCTCAGCATGATGCCTGCTTCATGCACAAAGTAGCAGTTGAGGACAGGACTTGAGGTTTTCCAGTACTGTTCTGCCATGAGAAAAAATAATTCAATTATCTGACAAAAAATATGACTTAGAGCTGCTGAGATGTGTTCTTTCTTGGAGAAAACACATAATTATGGAAAGTCATTAACCTTGCTGCAGAAGAGCTGTATCTTGATGCTTTAGTATTCCAAAGATAAAATGTGAAATACCCATTTCAAGCTCTCAGCTTTACTTAAGCCATCTGGGATCTGCACAAGCCATCTGATAACAGGTTTGCACCACTGGTCTGTTAAATGAACTTCATTAACCTCCCACTCCAGAACAGTGCATAGCTTTGTGCAGCTTGTTTTTTTCTATCATGCAATGCATTGAATTACCTAATATCCAAGAAAACCAGCATTCTCTGAGGCTGAGAATGGCCAGAAGCTATAGTTTTGATCACAGTGATCTTGAGTCTGAACTTTTAAAATTAATCCCCTGCTCCTTCTGGTCTCTTTAAGAGAGAAAGGTTTGCAACCTTCTTTTTTACTGCCGAGGCACCACATAGTGAGGAGTGAGCTAGCTTTTCCATTACAAAGCACTTTTTCATTTCTCAGCATGCTGAAGCCTGGCACACAATGCTAACCCAAGATGCAGGGAGGTTTTTTAGCAGCTTAAAGCGAATTAAGCTTTCTCTGAGTTTTGAGAGCAAACAGGGTTGTTTGTTTCTGAGGGGAAAAACTGGGTGGTTTCAGCTGGAGCCTGGCAAAATTGTGCATATATAGAGCCAGGAAAGCCAAGTTGTTTCTCAGGCTCTAAATATACTCTTTCCCCTTACTCTAACAGAGAATTTATTTTTAAAAACAGACAAGATTCCAGCAATCTTAGTTCTTGCTTTGAATAAGTTCCCTCTTTCGTTCATGTAGTGCGTTTGCCTTTTTTTGTTTTCCTTATTTTGCCTTGCCAGTTCAACACTGAATAGAGCTATTCCCTGTCCTAGATTTATCTGCACAGGAAATCCATCCTGTTCCCACTGCAAGCAGCTTCTTTGGGTCACCCTTAGCAAAACACTGTGGACAAGGTGATCACAAACAATATACACATCTAATCCCTGCATGGCTTCCAGGGAATGCAGAGAAGGCTCATGCTGGTCTTGCAGCAACTTTACCAAATCACAGTCCTGGCTTGAGAAACCATGTTGATGTAATGAAGATGCAGGGCAATTGTTTACAAGTCCAGTTTCCTTCTTAGATCCTCCCACCTGAGATGTAGCTCTCACTCTCCAAAGAGGGAGTGGGCTTTTCTCTCCTCCATCACTTTTGCTGAGAAAATGTTAATAACACTGCTGGTAATATCATGTCATTTACGGTCAGTTGCCTCTCTTTTATTTGTAAAGTATTCCGAGATGCTTGAATAAGTCCAAAATACCCTCCAGCCATAAGCCATGTTGGAGGAAAATTGATTGAGTAAACTGAAGTCATTAGAGGAAGTAAACAGTGTTAAGCAAGATATATGAAGGTATAAATCTACACTGCTGCTTTGTCCATTTGAAGATCACTATGTAATAGAGATCTATGATCTCTAGATTAATTTTGACTTGAATTGGTTTCTGACTGTGTATCGGGTGTTATTTTCTTACTCCTTATCCAACATAAAAATTATGTTTTACAAAGAGTTGGATTTAAAAAACTGATGTCTATCTAGTTCCCCTTAAATCCCCTTATGGGTTGTTTTCACTTTTATAACACCAATACAACAGAAGAAATGTCTGGTGTATGCCACCACTTATGTGCTGCCTCCTCCTAAAGGCAAAATTGTCTGTGTGGCCATGAGCAGTGAGCATGATAAACATTCTATTAATGTAGATCCACCCTCAAAAACTAATCTAGGACAATATCTAAATGGAAAATTATTAAAAATTAGCGTCCCTTCTCCCTAAAACCAGAACACAGAAAAAAGTCACCCTTCTATAAGGTTAACCCTTTTGTGCTCCTTGGGGCCTGTAGCTCTCCAAGTTATCTGCCAGGGTGAGTTTTCATCAGATTGTGCTTAATCCTCATGTAACAGAGGGAGGAAGCTGATGCAGCCCATCTGTTTCACTTCTGAGGCAGAGAGCTAAGGAAGCTGATTTGCCCGGCGTAATTTGATGCGCTGAATGACAACGCCCGGAAGAGAGCTCAGGTCTTGTGTGTGCACCACTCTGCTCCCGCTGCCTGAGATCAAAGCAGCCCCTTTCCTTTGGTGCAGCAGTCACAGACAAGGAGCTACATAAATAGCCTTGTAGCAGCACTTGTGCCCTAACAAGCACATGATCCAGTCCCTTAGAAGAAGGTAATGCTGAGCATAATTACAGTTGTGGTTATGGGGAATAGCCCATAGGAGAAATAGTGTCCAGTGCACAACTTGCAGTCCCATTTTTCAGTCCCAAAAACTTTAGGCTTCGGTATGAATCTTTTGGCAAATGGTTGTGGAATACCACATTTCCTACATGAAGAACCTCTTGTGACATCACTTCTGAGTCTTGTCAATAGTTCTTGTGTTACTAAAACCACACTAAACACATAACAGCAACAGAAAAGTAAATGGGTGGGGTTTTTTTCCCTAATTTTTGTGACCAGACTTTCTTTTTGATGCAAACAGAAAGCTTTCAGTTGGGGCCATAGAATAGAAGTCACATAAAAGTCACATTGTGCCTTTGCCTCTCTTGGCAGTCAGCTCTGCTGGGACACCACCTCTATATCTGCTGTGTGCATCTGTAGGAGAAATTTAGCTGAATACTGCAAAGGTGATGAAAGCAAGGACTTGAATAAAACCATCAAAACCCCTATAAAGCTGGTTTCTCATTTCAATAAAACTGTAATTCTCTTTCCTTATTACATAAAGTAACTTTCTAGCTCTAACAGCCAAGGACAGAAACCAAATTAAATAAAAACCACTGTAATTATATGATACAGGGAATGGAATACTTCTCATGTCCTTAACAGTGTGAAATTCCCATTTAACAAGTGAACAAGAAACAATGGTATGCTTTGGTATATTACCTATTGTACTGTTCAGGGTTGCAGACATACCAAAAAAATAAAAGCCCAATCTTTTGAGTCAAGGCACTCGCTAGAAATTAGTTCAACAGATCCAGGTACAAGGATTAAAATGAAAACAGCCTCTGAATTCATAGTGAAAATTCTCCAAATTAATTTTGTACAAATATTCCCTGCCCAATGGGATCCCTCACCTCACTGCTAAAATGGTGGTGAGAGTTTAGCAGTGACCCGGACTTTCATTTAACTTTCTGTTTTCAGTATTGGCAGCCCATACTCAGAGACCTTTTATAGAGCATGGTGTATATCATATTGATGAATTTTTAATGAACCCAAAACCCAAAGCTCCTGTGATATTTCAGTCTTGCCTCTTGTTGTAGCCTAAGTTTTGTTGTTACGCATTACCTCATGTGAGTTTTGTTTCCCGTGTACTTCTCCAAACTGGTGAAATCCTTGTGCAACACAGCTGGCACCCATCCACTGAGGAGAACGGGCTCTGCAGCAGACACTGCTCCAGTGCCTGACAGCCTGAGAACTGCCATGGTTAAAGAGTCACGCTGGGAGGTAAAAGAGAGAAAATATCCATCTTTGCTACAAGCAAGGGGATATTTCACACAAAAGCAGGAGCTAACAAAGATGAGCTTTTTACCAGTGAGGGAGACAGAGGCATCTCTGTGGCCACATCCTCAGGACACCCTGAGCCAGCAGAGGAAAGGAGATGAGCAAGGAAAGGAGGTGAAACCCAGCCACAGCAAGTTGCTACACACCCTTTCCTCAGAGAAGATAACCAGGCATCTGAACTAGATTAAGTGTAGGAAAATCTCCCACTGGCTGCTGCAGAAACCTCCATTCACAGAGCCCCCCAGAGCCATGAGAAGGACACACGTAGGTTTGGTCACTCCATGGGCACAGCTCTGTCCTGGCTGCATGAAGTCACCACTGAACTTGCCCAAAGCTTGCTTAGACCAGGGACATCAGCATTTGGTCACTACTGAGGACTGAGGGGTTCCTTCCTGTAGGGACATAGCAACACTCAGTCCTCCAGGACTTCTGAGCCCACTGAGTATTCTACAGGCAAAACAATGCCATTTGGGAATTGTGTTATAAAAAAAACAAAAAAGCCTCAACCACATCCTGCTTATTAAAGCCTTAAGGCTGGAAAAAGTCATCACGATGAGCTTTCCCCACATCTTCTTCCAGTTACATTCATCTTCTTGTCAGGCCTTCTTGTATCCAAACAATAACAAATATGCCAGCACTTTAAAGCTCATTTCCCCAGCCTGCCTAGGAACCACTCCAAGTGCTGACATTTACCCGATCCAGAAACTGTTTTATTTTGCCAAGGTTTCTCCAGACCCCACACAACACATTCAAAACCTTTACTTCTCAACTTGCACCATACCTAGACAGTAGCTGCTACTCTTAAAGGCAAACTTGTCAAAGCACAGCGGGTATTATTAAACAGCTGTTGCTTTTCTTCTTGAGCAAAGCAACATGAAGCTGCTGAAGATCTGTTTACATGATTTTTAAAAAGCAAAGTTCTTCTTTCTCCCCAGAAGCATTATTGATTTAATTGAAGAACTCCCCTGGGGGTGGGGGTTGCCTGCAGAAAGGTTACAGACTGTTAAGAAAAAATTATCTCCATCAATTGTTAGCTCTTTAACCTAATGATGACAATCTTGAATAGCTTGCTCTACTCTGCAAAATTACATACACCACTTAATTAGATTAATTAGCAAAATAGAGTTATCATAAAAAGTCTGGCTCTATATTTCAGTGCCAGAAAGTAAGGGGGGAAAAAAGGCAAAAAAAAAAGTGTGTACATTTGTCTGAATGAAACCTATCACTCATTAAATACTAACTGGTAACTGCTGTGGTTTGATCGTTGAAAATCTGTTTTTATGTCTATTCTGAAATCTGAAAAATAAGCTTTAAAAACATCTCCTTTTTTGATGGATACTTGCTAGGAATACAACTTACTATTGCTTGTTGCTGTCCTTCCAAAGGATAGTGTTTCAGAGCAATGACTCCATCCTTAAACACGCAGGAGGTAGCACAGGGCAATGAGGTGGCTCTGACAGGTTTCTCAGCATCATAGGCCTGTGAAAGCACAAGATTTACCAATTTCTTCAGAAAAAAAAATACCTCAAAAAAATGAAAGAAGTGCATATATTGGTGGACTTTGTCAGGCCTGAGATGTGTAAGACTCAAAGAACAATGTTTTGTGGATTTGCAGTACACACCGAAGTGAGTCAATGTTATGTTTCCTATTTCCTGCTGGGGAGCATCAACACTCACATGATGTTCAGCAGCAAAACCCAAGCCCTGGTCTGTGCTTTGTTTATTGAGCATAAACTCCTGTCTCACACTGAAGATGCCATCTGCTCTTAATGTGCCAATCGATGTTTTGGAGTCGTACAACATTACTTTAACCAAGGGTTTATCACTAAAGGAGTGGTACCCTTTAAGTAAGAAGGATGGATTTGGATCCCTTTTTTCATACAGAAAATATTAAAGGAATTGTTCAGAAACTTTCTGAACGTTTGACTTTGATTCTGACTAAGTGTGGTAAGATGAGAAAGTTTCCAGGACAGAAAAGCCAGGAGACCTGTAGTACTCCAAAAAAGTAAATATAGAAAAAAAAAAAAGTAAATATAGAAATTTTTCATTATCATTATAGGCCACCATGGAAAAAAAATATAATGTGTTATTTACGTTTGGCAGCTGGGTAAGGGGAGAGAGGGGCAATTGAAGAGTGACTTAATAAATTTCAATTAACATTATTTTACCAAGCAAAATGTCAAGTAAGCTTACCTTCTTCTTTGATACAATCACAACTTGGTAATTTCGTACTATGCTCCATGCCATCCCTGATATCTTCAATTTTAAAATAATTCAAACTATCTGAAATTTGTTTAATGATACTAATATGTAATTAACTTCAAATAGGTAGACACCACCCAGGAGTGTTTCTGGATGAGTGCCATGTAGTGCCTGATAGTTGCATTCAGTTTCTTTATACTGATCTGAAAAACAATACAATTAAATATCCAATTTACAGAGAACACATATAACTGTGTAAATAAGTGTAAATGAAAGTGAGGTGAAATCATTTGTACAGGTGGATTTGCATCACTTGACTACGTGACATCATTAAATACATTTAGGAAAGGAAAAATGACTATGCAAGCTTGTGTGATACATCACTAGCAGGGATCATGTCTGTCATTCCTGAAAACATTTTCATGGTGTCAACACCAAAATTTATGCTGAGAGATCAAAAAGGATTAATAATGAAAGCAAAAGAATGACTTGAGGCATTGACAATGCATTTCAGTGAGATACTTCAATCTGATACAAAATACATGTACAGGAAAGATTTTGGATTATAGAGGGAACTGTGATCTTGGTGGATGAGTGAAAGCTCAAGGCAGACAAACTCAGACTCAAAGTGCAAGTTTCACCATGAGAAAAACTAGCCTTTGAAATTACAAAAATTGTTTAGTTTTACATTTTCATCATTTCTGATCTCTAAGGAAGGAAGGGATGTAGATTTTAAAAACTGCTGCAGGTGAAGAATCTAGATAGGAGAACTTGGTGAACTGTTTATATGGGGTGTTAGGCAGACTAATTACCAGAAGTGTTTCAACCTAAATTTCTGAATACCTCTTTTTGTCATGTATTGAAAGGATATTTGCCAGAAATTTCCAGTAAAGTGTGTCTGAGCCCAACTTAAGCCTACACAGTGGCATCCCTCATGCTGAGGAGATGAAGCTGTGATGTTTTCTTTCTTTTTCTGTAGAGGTGCGGAGTAAACAGTGTCTGGTCAGATCATAAATTGGCAACTTTCAGGAAAGGAGGCAAAAGTGTTATAAATAGGGGCAGGCAAACCAACTGAGATAAAGTTAGAAACAACCTCAGCCTGGACCACAGACTAATATTTACACAAAATGTGTGGTAAAATTGGAATATAGATAGCTGTCAGTGGCTAAAGTCAGGATGTTTTACATGAGTAAAGCACCCCAGGGAAGACATCTGATGGCTATTTGCATCACAACTTGACAATTTCAAAGATGGGGTCCCAGAAGTGTAGCTCCATAAACTCTGATTTTCCATTTTGAGAATTTTGGTCTATGTATAGTCATTCCCAGCAGCAGTGATGGCATCCATCTGGGCCAGCTTTTGCTCACCTAGAGCTGAGCTCCTCCTAAATAGCATATGAGATCTCTCAGTGAGTGTGGAAGCCGTTTAGTTTTGTTAAATATTCTCAGGGAGAAAATCCACAGCTCTGCCACAGGGTAGCCATAAATAGATTGTGGTGTACCCCAAGTAACATGTTACACATAAACCATACAGAGCCTTCCTGCCACATCCCAGGATGCCAGCATGTCACAGGACACCTATATTCAGTCCCACAGACAGTCAGTCATGTGTTCAGCTGGGCTCAAAAACACGGTACGGTTTGAGGTCAGCAAAAATACATTTATTTTTCAAAATACTCCAGGCCAGACTAGTCTCAGCTCAGTCTCCAATCACCCCTGAGATCTCATTTCTCCTCTCAATTACAGGCACTAAACAACTCTTTCTCTACGCGCAATCGGCTTCCTCAGGGAAGCAATTTGGAGACTGAGTTTGGCAAGCACAAAATTTATGCTACTTGGAAAAAGATGAAATTCTGTTTCTTAGAAGGGTGTTGGCCACTCTTTGCGAGAAAAAGCCATTTGATTTCAGAGTTTTCCTGGCTCAGTAGCAGGACAAGCAGTAAACCAGTGCAAGCGTTTGAAGGTCTCTGGAGACAGACAGCTCTGCAATGAGCTGACAGGCACAGAAACTGGGAAGAGTCCGTAGTGGATTTCATCTCAAAATATCTTTGATGCACATGATATGTGCAAGACCCATGCACAAGGTCTGCTCATACCCATCTCATGTTCTTATGTATTTGCACAGATTTATATATTAGAAGCTTCTTTAATTTAGGGGCAGGCCTCTCTGATGCTCCAGCAAGTCTCAACATCCATCCTTCATCAGTGCTGTGTGCCAGCATCCAGCTTGACAAAGCAAACCCAAGGAAAGCACCCAAGAAACAAAGATAACCAGTCCTGTGAATCTTTTGAATTCATTGCACCTTCTATTAACAGCTCCTCCTTTACTGAGTCCTCTCTGTATGGCTGCGAGGTCGAGGTGCAGCACAGGATGGATGAGGTGGGCCCTCCTACCCAAGAGCATAGGAGGCCTGGTGGAAGGCAGGCCACCCACGTGTGAGCTGCTGACAACACTAAGCCAAAATCTGTGCTGCTGGTGGGGAGTGTGCTCACACCACATGTGTGGAGCCAGTGAGAGAACAGTGACTTTCAAAGTGCCCAATCCCATTCCTTGTGTTACCAAAGGGGGAAGACAAGACAACTCTCCTGCCCTGCTTGAGAGTCTTGCACTTTCTCCGTGAGTGTGCTGGATGCAGAGGCAGCTGCTGTGCTGGGGTTTGGACTCTTTGCTCACCTGCCCACTGCTGTGACGTTAGAGTTTGAAACAGTTCAGGGAAAACAGATAATAAAATAAGTTCACTCTGTTTTTCAGTCATTTAAACTCTTTTCACATGTGGCAGGTTTCATTTCACAAACCATTCATGTTGTGTCTGAAACCAGTTGGCAGTTTGAAGCTTTTGAGAACAGTTTCACAATGGATCATGCAGTATGTGGTAATATGGTGTTATGGTACCAAGACTAGTGTTTTGTATTTCTGCTCTTTAGGCCTTCCAGCTGAATGTAAATTTAACTTTGTTTTCAGCATAAGCATCCTTCCAACTCCAGAACACCTCAGCATGCTTCAAACCTCTAGAGAATCCTGAGCTTTCAGCTTATGTTCGCAGTTCAGCTGACTACAACAATTTACTTGAGAAACAGTTGGCAATCCATCCTATTTTGTCATCTTGCCTGCTTCATCTGCAATGTTAGAGCTCTTTCAGTCCTAGAAGAGCTGTGTGCATGAGGAGAAGAACAAAGTCCTACTGATGAGACATTTAAATGCCATAAAATGTCACTACATCAGATAAACTTCAAGATCTTAAAAAAGGATTAAAAGTGCAGAGAGTGTATTGGATGCTGACATGCAGTTAATAGTACTTTTGCATGAAATTACTTCACACGCTGTTTCTATGCAGTTTTAAATGTCATGTAAGTGTATAAATTCCATTCAAATATAACCTTTATTATGAGAGCATCAATAACAGAAAAATCTAATTAAAGAATAAAAGGCTTGCTGGAAACATAACCTTTTTCAGATTGAATTGGCAGTGAATTCATGGAACCCTATGAAGGATATTATTTCAGAGGAGGACTGACAAGCACAGAGAAAACCCTGCCTCCCACCACATGGTTTAGTGGAAACTCCTCCTCTCTTCAGCAGCCCATCCTCTCCCTTTGTAATCCTGAGTGAATTATTATTCACAGTGGCTGCATCAAAATACATGAGAACAGCAGCTGCACCTTTGAAATCCCCCTGTTTTTTTCAGCTCGAATCATCTGCACTGGGACACTTGTCACCTTGTCATAGTCTATTACACCCAAGCCTGTGGCTGATGAATTACAGCTCTGTGAATCGTCCTGTCTTGCAAATTGCCAGCATATGAGAAGGAACCAAATATCACTACCAGCACTACAGAATACCATGGACAATGTAATGGCAGGCTACATTTCCCTCGGTCAGTGCTTATCCCAGAAAAATAGGCCACGGTGTCCTTCAAACCATAATGAGAATTACTATGGAGAGGACTGTCAATCTACATAATAGAAGAAATGAGGCTTGACAGTTCAGAAAATTTGGGATAAGTACAGTAGCAGAACCAATTACTGCAAAAAGATTAGTTTTTTTTTCTCCATGCTCAATCTAAAACAGCTAGAAATGACCCAGGCCAAAGTTGTTGCCTGATTTTGACAAAATACACTTATCTGTTTCTAGCTGTTGATTTTGCCTGGGAAGACAAAATGTGATAAAGTCCTGTGTAGGGTCTGTCTCTCCCTAAACCATAGTTAAGCACAAGCTATGAATTTGCCACATCATACTGCAAATGTATGATCAGGATCGCTCTCATCCCTTTCTGTTTTTTAAATTTTATCCTTATAGAAACATCATAAATATAAATATGACTATATATAAAAGTATTTTTATCTTGTTTTTTAATTACCAAACATCACTAGTTTTTCTTCTGGACTGATTAGTCATAAATTATTACTCTTCCCTCCAGATTAATCAAAGATATTACAAGCTACTTGATACATACTGACTGACACTGAGAAGAAAGGTTCAGAAGAGCGTCTGAAGAGCACTAGATTTCACATGCCTCTCTCTGTGATCCTCTGCTCCCTAAAACTGAAGGGTTCTCTCACTCCTGTTTCAGAAGTGCTTTCACTGTTAGACCCCAGCCCCTTTCTGTCTCAGGTCTTGTGGAACAGTTCATGCAGCAGCTGATCACAGAATCACAGAATGGTTGGGGCTGAATGGAACCTCTGGAGGTCATCTAGCTCAACACCCCTGCTAAAGCAGGTTCTCCTAGAGCACCTTGGATAGGATCATGTTGAGATGGCTTTTGAATATCTCCAGAGAAGGAGATTCCACAGCCTCCACGGGCAATCTGTCCCACTGCACTGTCACCTTCACAGGAAAGAAATTCTTCCTTATGTTCAAGTAGAATTTCCTGTGCTGCAGTTTGTGTCCACCACCTTGTCCTAACAGAGGAACCACTGAAAAGACATGACATTCAGGATGAGTGGTTCCATCACCTTTCCAGGGATTGAAGTGAGGCAACTGGCCTGTAGTTTCCTGTAGTTTCTTCTTACCCTTCTTGAAGACTGTGCTGACACTGCTTTTCCTCCAGCCCTAGGCATTTCTCCAGTTCTCCATGACTCCTCAAAGGTGACGGACAGTGGTTCAACAATAACATCCAGCTTCCTTAGCACTCATGTATGCATCCCATCAGGGCCCTGTGGATTTGTGGGATCAAGTTTGCCTAAATGATCTCTAACCCAATCCTCCTCAGCCAAGGAAAAGCCTCCCTTTTTCCAGACTCTTTCTTGCCTCCAGGACCTTGGGATAAAGCTGCAGTTGCTGGACCCTGCAGTTCAGCAGCAGCTCATGAAAACCGTAGTTCATCTCTGCAAGTCCAAAACTGCTGTACCCTGCCTCAGAACTGTCCTGCAGGGTGTTTTGAGCCCTGCTGCAGCCCACGCCAGGTCAGTGGTAGTTGCTGGAGAAAAGAATGGTAACCACAGTGGAAACAGCAGGTTTGGAAGCTGTTGGCACTGGGAAAAAAAAGAATGTGACCAAATCGTGTTTCTGAGCTCCCTGAGAAGAGTCTGTAAAGCACACAGCAACCATCAGCAGCCCTGCTAAAGACATCTCTTTATGTCATTTGTTTCATGAATACTTTGCTACACCACTGGGAAACTCATTTAGATACACAGCCTGGTCTCCAAATTCCAGTGTACAGGCAGGGCTTGTGGGACTAAGTGCCATCATGTGCCTCTGAAAAGAACTGAAATCTGTGGGAAATCCCACCTACTGTCACTAATGCTGGAGGAGGGAGGCTTGTTTTCAACATGTTTATGGTACAGTAACACTAACTGCAAGTTATGTGCACTAAATGTAACACAGCAATATCTACAGAAAACAGATCTCCTGCAGCAGGAGATCTGTCTTGCATTGGCCATTGACTCATACCAGTTGTTCCAGTAGATAGCCTAAAGTTCTCTCAAATATGATGAAATAGAGATTATTTAAGGCCCTGGTGCATGACATCTAATCATTCTTTATTTAGTGCAACACACTCTCTGTTATTCTGTATAAATTGCGTGGTATCCTTGTTGAGATTGCTAAACTTCAATGAAATCCTGTGGCTTGTGACTACTAGCTACTACAGAGAAATCCTTTATGGATTTCAGTATTTTGCAGCCTTTTATTTCATTAATGTGCTTCACCATTTACTTACTTTATCTGTATCTGAAACAGCTCAGTAGAACCTATGAAGCAGCAATTCTGAATATCAAATACAGCAACTCTTACAGCGTTATAGATACTATTACTTGCAGCACAGATCATAAGATAATTTTAATCTGGCTCCCCTAATGAATAGTCTGTGCATAGAATCTTAAATGCGAGGGTCCAATTTTCAGAGATTCAGCACTTGGGGGAATTGCATCAACGTCATTTGCATGTTATATACTTAGGCAATTTACAAAAGCTGCAATTCCAGCTTTCTTATTACAGTGTTATTTATTAACTATTTCCTAGTTTGTGTCTGTACAAGGAAAAAAGTATATGGCAAATATAGCTGGAAACTGGTTTGAGGTTGGCTTTTTCTATGTGGATTATGAAAACTGTGGAGGTGATTGATTTTAGAGCATATAGTGTTCCCACCTATCACGTGCATCTCCACCATTATAGGTGCAAGTCGTCTTTTCAGGGTCCTACTCTACTTTTGGCAATGTAGCTATGGTAGGCAAAGTACATCACTGATTAGCTTGAGGCACTCTGTTCATATTTAATCATTGTCCTTGTAACTACTTCTGGGCTTTGAGCTATGGCAGATACTTTATGTAGGTAGAAATGCCATTTTTCTTTTGCTAGAATTCTTCTGGGAAAATGCTGTCAGAGTGCTCCATCACATGTGACAGATCATCACTTACAAAGAATTATCTCCAATACAAAATTGAGTTTTTATCTTGAACTGTCGTGTCTGAGAAGTCCTGGCTGTGACACAGGGTAGTAGAAGGAGCTGAATTTAGTAGCTGATTCCTCTTCCAGGACTGAACATATCCTATCTCTCATCCTTAATCTCCCAACAGCTGCAACCTCCCCTTCATGGTCCAACAGGTCTCCTCAGTTAATACTATCTCCAGCCCAGCCTCCCTGAGAATTAGGCTGTGATCACATTATAGTGACCAGATTTTCAGTCTGGAACTATGTGTTGTCACAATGTTGACATCACCAGTGCTCTTCATGCACTCTGGCTCTTAATATTTGTCAGCTATTAGCTGTTATAAGCATCATGGAAATAGTGGTGTAAAAATACCCAGTTAGCAAATCAATCAAACATTCTCCAAGCAAAAAACTTTGACCACTGGTTATGAATCAAGACCCAAAAAAATAAATTAAAAAAAAAAAAAGGGAAGTGTATGCTTCTGTACAACTGTGTGCCAATAAATGTAAGCACAAAATATTGTACTCTAGAGAATGATGTTCCTGAAATGCTGTTTCCAGTCCTGCTTGCTGACTGCTCCCTGACAGAGGCATGGGGCTCTGAAACGCAGCAGCAGCCATCACTCTCCTGGGAAATTCACTACTTACCTCCACAATTACAGACTCCTGGTCTAAGATGAGATCTTTATTTCTCCATCCAACAAAATTGCTTTTTTTCAGTAATCCTGGCACAAATGGCAGCATCACTACATTATATAAAAAAAAATTTGAAGATTTTGTTAAATATTAATGGTTGAAAAATTTTATCATTATTTGGCTACGGACATACCCAAATCACAGCAGTTATCATCAGTTCTGGAATTCAGAACAGAGACAGCTGAATCCTAAGGTTTTTTCTAAGATTTTTGTGAGGTTTTGGTTTTTTTATCCAGAGAACAACACATCTGAGAATAAAAGAGGTGCTCATGCCGTGAGCCACAGCATAAAGTCTGTATTGTAAGAGTGTAACAAATTATTCTTCACTCTCTTACTAGACAGGAAAAATATTGAAACTCTCCAGGACCTGGGACCCCACACAGACACGCTTAGTTTGTAATCAACTGATAGGATTTGTACTTAAAAACCCTCTTCACCAATCAGTAGCATGTTTAAGAATGCCTGCTAAGTACCTGCCATGGAACAGCTATGTAGGCATTAGTGCACTCTGTAAACCAGTATCTAGTGAAACTTGATGTACACAGCATTCAAACACAGAGTGCTGCCTTCTCACAAAGCACTTATATGTCAGTTCATTTCGCTCCTAGCCACCTTCTGATGGCGTTATTTTTTTTCTGCCATTACACAGTTTGTTCCTCCTGCTACTTTAAAAAGTGGTAGATGTCATTTCCTCCAATTTATTGATGGAGGAAGCAGAGGGCCAGAGAACAAAGTGCAGGTCTTTGAGTTCCCGCACTGTTTCCTGGCCGTGCTGCTTCCCTCTCCCACAGTCCCCAATGCTGCAGCCAGCCAAGAAGAGTCTCTGCTCCCCCACATTTATCTCCATGGAAAAGAGGTAACTAATTAAACACCCAAGCTTATTCAGAAAGCTCTTCTACAGACTGCAGATAGTTTAACGAGGCTGGATTGCTCTTGACAAACAGGAGGGGTTCATGTCAGCTGAATCACTATTTGGTTGTGCTACTCCCACTACAGCTCAAGCTGCCTCCTTTCATACCACCCTCCCACGCCACCTCTTGAACATTCTCCTCCTGATCACAGACACATACACCCCCTCCTTCCTCTCAACTCTGCTGTGCCAAAGTGGCACTCAGTGGGAAGTCCTATGAGCTCAAGTGGAAAAAGTATGAACCTCAAAGCCATGCATGTGTCTAGGCCCAAAAAGAGAAATTAACAGTTTGGTGTTTGTACCTGACCACTGTCCCAGCATCACTGCTCTCCTTGCCACACCAGATTATATTGCAAAGGAAAGAAACACTATCTTCTGTCTCAAAGTACCAGTAACCACTGGGAAGCATCAGGGATCCACCAGGATGGCACTGGAACCATGCCATCCTCTGGTTACCCACACTTCTGAGCTATTTTTTTTTTTTTAAACATCCAATTCTGCTTGTCTTTCTTTTCCTCAATGCTACCTTTTAGTCCTTAAGTGCTTTTCAGCATGCTCCCCCAAGCCTGTGAGGACTTGTTGTTCTATTGTATACAAAGTCCTATTTCTAACCTTTCTGCTGTGCTCCTTTTTTCTACCCTGTGTTTCCAGAGCCACCCACAGAACAGAGGTGATGAGTCAGAAAGGGGAAGTTTAATAGGGTCCTAAAACAGAAGCAACTAGAAAACCTCAGGAGTTTTACTTAGGCAGTTTACTGCCTTTTTCTTATTGAGAACAAAAAAGTTGTAATGACTAAATGACATCACACAGGTTAGTTTTGAAAATTATCAGTCTGATCTGTCCTACTGCTGCTTTCATAATACTGAGAGCAACAGGATTCGGGGAGTGCTGAGAATGGTGGAGGGTTTGATTGAAGTGTTTACAGGAGATCAAAAGACTGAAGGTCCTTATAGGATACATGCAGATCTATTAATCTTTAAACCAAGTTGTTAAATACTCCATTTAGAAGGTCTAATTGGTCAGAATGAGTGGGTGTGAATAGAGAAAAAAAAAAACCAAACACGTGGTAAAGTCCTACACCCACTACAGTCAAAAGAAGCTAGCTGGGGACACCACCAGTTTCAGAATTCTGCTCATGGTATCAAAACCCCATGGGCTCATCATCCTTCAGCAGCAGCATTCCAACTCTTAGCTATATAAGCTTAAAATGATTTCACAGTGAAGAACATGCCTTTGCAAGGGCACACTGTGTCATGATTATGGCTGTATGATGACCCTTCTTGCAAATATCACACTTTGTATTAATTTTTAACCTTCAATTAACACAAATACAAACCTAGGTAGGCTAAAACTTATTCAAAGGTCATTATGCCATGCACAGGACACTATATATATATATATATATGTATACATATACTTACATTTATATATATAGTGTCTGTATGGTTAATCTGTACGTGAACTTTTCCCAATTACCCTTTAATTTTAAATTGAGCAATATATTGACATATACCTGAACTCATTCAATGATTATTGGAGCCAAGAAAAAAAGCTAAAAAGGCAGATAAATAGTCACTCGTTTTTTGGGTCCATCTTCCACAGTTAGAAACTATGCAAACAGTTCAACTGCATTACAGCACATTTAAGAAAATAAAGGCCCCAAAAAAGTGCAAAGTCAACCTGTGGTTAATTTTATTTAGAATATTTCACTGGGTCTTGCTTGCATCATTCTATAGAATCTAAAATAAACAATGTAAAAAAAATGGACTAATAATAAGGAAGCAAATAATGCTTTAAGAAAATACAACTAAAAAAATATACTAATACATTTGGTGTTGAAGTCATCATCACTGGGCTAAAAATAGAGCCAGATACTTCACTGCAAATGTTTATCCTGAACTCTTTAAACATGCAACATGTAAATTCCCTGAACCACTTTTAGCTACACATCATCTTTCAGAGTATCTACTTGACTCAGCTCATTTTAAGACTTTATGGTACATACAGATTTGGACCAAGCATGAATAATGCACCAAAGTGACCTCCATTTTAAGGAATCAGCACTAAAATAGGATCCTAACATATTCAAAGAGTCAGTTAGCTAAATGTATGTATTTTAATTTCTTTAAAAGATGTATTTGGTATCTATATTACCCAAAAAAATATTATCTTCCTTTTTAACAAGGTAGAACAGGATCACTTCTGTAATCACCAATAACAAATATTGTAAGAGTGAAACATGCAAAATCTCTCAGCCCTTGCCTATGTAATAATCATTTTTCACTTACTATTTTTTTCCTTAAAACACAGGAAAAACCATCAAACTGTGTCGAACACTTTCAGTGTTCCCTCACCTCTGTTCAGGTTGTAATGTACTCAACAGAAATACATAAATGCTAAGAATGCCGAAAACATCAGTTCTGATAACCTGGTTGGAGGAAGAGACTACAGAAACACTTCATTTGTGATATAAATTATGTGGTTCTGTAAATGCCATGAAAACAGTGCTGGGGCAGGACTGCAAAAGGAACCTTATTGGTTTTTACGTCTCTCTGAGGCATAATGCAAACAGCAATGACATTTTCCCACAGCCTACATCTTTCAATTAGGACTAAAAGTCAGAAATAAAATTCCAACAGCCTAGGTTTTGGGATTTCTGATAAAGTGAAACTGACCCTGCATATATATGGTGCAGATGGATCTTGATCTAACACAGTTGTTTTGCTGTAGATAAATTTAAATCTAAATCAGATTTAGATGTGATAGATTTGGCCTTGGAAGACTAATTTCACAGTGGTTCAGAATACAGTTAACGACATGAATTTCAAGTTGCTTCCTATCAACTTCAGGTTCCATCAGAAGACTTTCAGCTGCCAACACAGAAAAGGACTGCCTAAAAAGCAACATTTGCAGGTGTTTACCAGAGGTTAAACGCTTCATTTTGTAGTACACAGAATAGAACTCACTCCTGGCCCGATCCTAACATTAAGGCACACAGTCTGTAACTAGACACTGAAAGAGCTTAGCACCTTCTAAAAGTGCTCCTAACCCATACAGTTTGGCATTTAAAAGTGCAGGCTCAAGATGTGACATTTACTATGCAAACTGTTTTCATCCCCCCCCACCATCACCACTTTAATTTTATAACGACTAGAAAATAAAATAAGTCCCTAATAATCCTAATGAACAGCAAGTGTACCGATGTTCTTGTTCACAGCTCTATTGACTTTTACAGGATGTTACACATACGTAGATTTCATTACACTCGCAGTGCAGAAAGAGCATCTTGAACTGGTTTAAACAAAAATTGAGGCAAAATGCATGTCTTAAAGACTTAAAACAATGCTTTTCAACAACCATCACCACCTTCCCTTTTCCCCCACAACTGAATAAAAAGTGCATTTTGATCTTTGTAGGATTTCACTTGTTTTTCTTCAAATTTATTAGCTTCTGTAATTATATAGTCCATTTTATTGTTAAATCAGAAACAGAGAACACTCTAGGTTGGTATAGTCATTTTACAATGAGCATATCAGCTACAATACCTTTACCTAATGTTGTCAGAAAACCAAAACAGAATCAGAACAGCAACTGATTTATTTTTTGACAAACCTGCTTATTGAGATATCACCTATTCAGTAAGGAAGAAAATACTCAAAAAATAAAAAAGTTAAAATTTAGTTAAAAGCTTTACTTGTTTGGGAGCAATCTCATAAAACTCTTTTTAATATGAGCACTTCACTTCACAAAATGAAAAACTATTTACATCATTTTGCTTGCAGTTTGGTCACATTATCTACACACATTTGCAGAAGATCTTAGGCAAAATAGGTATGTATCTTCTTCTGACATAGGCTATCAGATTCATTGCACATTTTCCTTTTACGTAATGGCTCTCCTATAGTGCACTGAAGTCAGTGATCACTGTCTAATTACATTCTCATTTTAATTTATGGCTCAACAATAAAATCAATACCACTTCAAACCCAAATATCCAAGCGGCTGAATTACATACAGTGTGAAACATGTGGATTCCACTTTTTTAGACCTGATTTTCAAAAGAATAATATATCTCACTAGCACAATTAACAAACTGTGCAAAGAAAGAAACAACCTTTGCATCAAATTGGTTTGAAAATCAAGGCATCTTGCCAAATTCTGTCAACTGATTTCCTGCTACTTACATCTCATTTAAAAAATATTCGTTTCCTCATGGCACTACAATGAACTTTTCAGCACGCGATTACTGAATTACAGTATCTTTTACATATATATGCTATATTTAGGCCAATAATGTAATTTCCATGTTACACAAAATCATTGCCTTCACAAGCAGAGTTGCTACATACATTCACAGTTTCAATAGATTGTAATTAGCTTCTCCAGTTGTGCTTTAAAAATTCCGAATATTTTCCAACAGTAAGTGCAAAGCAAATGTCCTATGCAGCTACAATTTGTCACAGAGTTATAAACTCCAAAATTACGAGGAGAGACTTCTCTCATTCTCCATTTTCATCACCTGCTTTTTCAGGTATGACCTCCAGACTTCGACGAGGCTTTGAGATTTCTGCATTTTCAGTGCCTGGCTTATTAAGTCCACATGAAAGAGTGGCATAATGGATTTGTTTCAGATTCTCCAGTGCTTCATTTTTAGCATATTTGAGAAGATCAGCTTGTCCCTGTAAGGAAAAAAATGCAGTTAGAATATGCATCTGATAACAGCATTCTCTTTTACCCTTCTGCTTGTTTCGGATTAAAAGTACAGCTATCCTGCTACAAAAAAAAAAAAAAAAAAAAAAAAAAAAAAAAAAAAAAAGACCAAAAACCAAAACCAAGCCAACCAATGAAACAAACAAAAAACTCCTCAAAAACCAAAACAAAACTCAAATATGGATTATTTGGTTTTAGAAAGAATCAAGCTCTGTGCCTTCTCTGAAGCTGATTGGTGGCATCAGCAATGGGATATGGGTAATTTTTGCCTAACAGTTTTCAAGAAAGTAATCTGTGCTGTATTTTTAATCCATGGAGACTATAAAAGCTTCTGCATAACGAAAATTGTGACGATTGATTTTAATACCTCAGGGAGCCATTTAAAGCTTTCCTGGTTTTTTTGGTTCCTAGGGATTTATTTTTTTTCCTTAGCAATGTGATTCACTCAGTAGTAGGATGGTAAAGGACCAATGCTTGTCAATGCATGAAATATGAAAACACAGACTGGCGAGCAACACATAAAAAGGACAGTGATGACAAAGACTTCACAGGGCTGTCTGCAGTTCAGCACTGTCACTATCCCTCTTCAGAATTATAGAATCGTTTAAGTTGAAAAAGCCCTTTAAGACCACCAAGTCCAACCATTAACCTAACACTGCCAAGCCCACCACTGAACCACTTCTTTAAGGGACAAATCACTCTTCCTCTTCATAGCAATTAAGTTTGAAACAAAGCTGTAAGAAATTGTGCCAGGCTTAGGTGATTTGGCTCTTGTTCTATAGTCATCCGTCTCTTCATACTGATTAAGGCCCTCTAACAGCAACAGCTCTCACTGGGAGACTGTGGACAGCCTTCCCTGCAGCTGGTACCTGTCTACCCTGCCCACTTGCAGCGAATGAGTGAGGCTGTGGCACAGGCTGAGCATGTCTGTCTTGCTGGTGGGCACAGAAAAGCTCAAAAACAAGAGCAGCAAGTCTGCAGAGGCCAAAGTGATTGTGCTGTGCCCACGCTCCTGAAGGAGAACTGCTACACAGCTCACAGGAGAACACCTGAAGGAGAGAAATTCATACCTGAAGGGGACAAATACACATACACACAAAAAGTCCAGCTACTGTAGTTCCTTGAGACTGCCAGTACCAGTGTCCAAGAAGGTGTAAACACTGACTGCACCTTCTCCTATCATGTCTATCCATCCTGGGTAAATTCTGCCTCCTGACACTTCTCTTGAAGACATGCTAGTATCTCTTCCAAAGATAATATTTTGCGTTTCCTCTGCCAAATAAGGTTGAAATGCATCTTTACCTCTTGATTTTAAAAATATAGTAGAGATAGAATAGCAGTCAGGAATCAGACAAAAACATGTGTGCACTCATGGTGTGATACTTTTGATGCTTCTTTAGCAACTCAAAATATAACTACTATCCCAATGAAGTAAGCACACTTATGTATTTGAGACATATAAATTGAAAACAAGTATTACTTTCTTCAAACAAATAATGTCCCCCCTTCCCCTTACCCAAGACCATAATAGACAAAGTTTTTTTTTCTGCTCACCAGAGAGGAAAAAATCTAGAATGTCATCAATCACAGCAAAAGCTCCAGCAATATTTTCTTCTAAAGAAAACCAGAGCTACTTTTTTAAAAAATCACATACTTTTTTCCAAACTAACAAACAACTAAAAGCTAATTTAAAACACTCCAGCACATTAAATGAGTCATATCTGGAGTGCATCTGTTTCTAGCCCAAATTCTGTTTTACATGGATTAGTAGAATATAGTTCTGGAATTTTAATCAAGTTGTTTATTATAGGCAGAGCTGCTAGCAAGCAGTCTATTAATAAGGTTGTCCAAAACTTCTCAGTTAAAAAAACACCCCTGCTTTCAGTTACTTATATGCTTGCCAAACTTTAACTACTTAAGCTGATACTTTCTATGCAGGATTCTTGCCATTGGCAGATTTGATTATTATTTCTGTTTAATATTATTCTTTAACTTCATCCGTATGGTTCATTCAGTTCTGAGAATAAAGTTGGGGAAATGCCATCCAGAAGTTTGTTAACAATCTTCTATACTTTCTTCCCTACTTTCACTTGGGGTAGGGACTTGTAATTCAAATGACTACAGAGCAGTAGATCCAAGTTATGAGCTTTTAATAAACAAAAATCAGATTTTGAATGTGGTTAGTACAATCACTCAGGATTCCACTCTTGATCATCCTTCATCTCTTGACAGCTCCAGCAATGTGGCAAGACAATGTGTATTACATTGCCGCACAATAATGAATGTGCATTAGGAAAAAAGTTGGGTTTTTTTTCCTGGACGGCTTCTCCAAGCCACCAACACTGGGTTGCCAGTGCAGGCAGTCCAAAAGCCAGACTGGTGAGGAGGGAGAAAGAGCCTGAGACAGACTCTGGAGAAGAGATGGATGGGGAAAAGGAGGGTGCAAGAGCGATCTCTGGGACTGACCTGGCAAGAAGCCTAGGGCTGCAGAAAGGGAAGATGGACTGCATTTTACAGGGCAGATGCTAGATCTTACTGCAAGAGGAGATTGTGAAACACAAACACAGTGAGACAACGCTCAATTTGGATCTGACAGGTGAGCAGAGAAAGGGAAAGACTGAGGCAACATTTGGGATTGGAATACAAAAAGAAAACAGATTGACAAAATTCACCACATAGAAAGTAGCCTGAAAATTATATACAAGGAGAAGGACTAACAACTCAAAAAAGAGTGAGAGATTGGTAATGAGAATAAAAGCTGTTGAGAAAGAAAAACAAAAACACTCAGCAGGGAGAAGGCTGCTGGACACATTAAATTGGGTAAGGTGATAAGAAAATGAAAATTAACAGTCATTGAGAAGGATCTCTAGGGGCGGCAAGAAGGAAGAAGAAATTAGGCATCAAGTGGGAACAGAATAGTCAATGTAGGGAAGTAGGGAAGAAGGAATCAGGGGTTAGCAGGAATGGCTGGTTTTCAGCAGTGATCTGTGAGTGTGTGGACTATTCCAATCAGGGAAGATTAACTCTGAAGACAAAAGAGGATCTAGGATAAGGGCTGGATTATTGTAGACAAGGTGTTCAGGCTAAACACAGTTGACCAAGTGGTATCATGTTCAGACCAGGGTGAAATAGAAAAATGTATCAGGGCTCATTACTCTCTTCAATGCTCAGAATTTATTTCTGAATGCCATTGAACTCAGAAAAATGTTTATGAAACCAGCTGCATTGCCATTATCTGCTGGTATGTCTTGACCTTGAGATAAAATGAGACAACAACCACCCCCAAAAATACCATGACCTCAAGTGAGAGAGCTCTGCACAATTTGTGTGAAGTGCCCAGTTCTGTTGATATACTATCATGAAAAGACATGCTGGGGAAATGCAAGAGCATTCACCTCAAAAATTCAACCTGTAATCACAGTGAGCACCAATGAAAAGTAATACAATGCATTGGAAAGGCAGAAATTTTTAAGTCATCCAGATCTGGAAAAAAGCAGCTATCACACACTCAATTAAACAATCTCAAAGACTTTCCTTCTAGTTAGGTATCAAACGTCTCTTCTCCTAGGGCTCTCAAGATTCAGTTTCAATTCTTTATATTTTATACATCCCGATTTTCATAGTAGGTGCTGTTGCCTTAATAACAAAGTCAGTTGACTGCAAGCTGGAACATGGGAATCTCTCTGTGACTACTACATGGGATCTGTGGACTACTCAGGGGTCCTTCACCTTCTTAGCAGACCCAAATGACTTTAGCAACTTCCTCTGATAACATGCATATTGTAAAGTCAGTACAAGAGACTTACGAAGAGCTCAAACTTTCGGCAAGCAGATTACTCTTAAGGGAGTACTGAAAAACCCACATTCCAAGAAACAAAGCTGGTTCACACAGAGAACTCGATGCTGGGATCTGAAGCAGTTGCAACAGCAAACCGGCATGTTTCTTGCCATGTGGAAGGGCTGTCTTCACCAGGATTTCATCTCAGACTAAGTCAAAATGTAAATTAATTTAGTCCTTAGTGTTGCCTGGCAAGCAAACCAAAAAAACTTGAATTTACTTCCAGCACTGTGGTTAACAGGCAGCTTGCGGTAATTCCCAACTGGGAGCAGGATGGATCTAGGCCTTTCAGAGCACTGGGAGAGAGCTCTCCTCACAGCAGCACACAGCAACCGCTGCTCCCTTTCTATCACCATGGCTAAAATTCACTTTCAGAACTGAGCACTATGTAACTTGAATATTTCATGTTTACAGGCTGCAGAAAAAGTTGTTTTCTAGGCAGACGTTAAAAAATACCTTAAAGAAGATCAAAGAACAAAACTGATATTCATTCAAAAGCTTTTAGTAAATAGCAGCAATAAAGAATATGGATTAATTTGGAAGCCAAATTCAGTACTCTTTAAACCTCTCTAGCCCAAATTGCTCATGTCATCTAGTCTGGTTTTTCTTAAATCATTGTTAAAAACATTCTGTTTGTTTTGGAACTTTTGGCTAAGAGGCAGCATTTTTATATCATAGCTCCTTAACAGTAACTGAAAACAAACCCAAAATGGTTCCTATCAATCCTTGTACATCCAAAATGAGGTACCATTTCAGAGTCAGCTGGATATAGAATCCATTAGAACGTCTCAGAACAGCTGCCTTCATAAGCTGTTATGTATTCACTCATGATTTTTGATTAACTGGTTCTTCACTAGGTTTGTGAACCTGAAAGTAAAATTGCACAGATGACACTTGAAGTAACTGCATGAGCACCCTTTCCCCCAAAATATCCCAAGAAACTCTATCATTAATGACTGGTCTTTAGCTCAGCATCTGGAACCCAAAGCTTCTATTAGGAAATGTAAGAAGCCACTATCCCTTTCTCAAAGAGCTCCTCAGAATACAATGGAACATTGCTTTGAGCAGCCTGGTCGAGTGAAGGTGTCCCTGCCAATGGCAGAGGGGTTGAAACTGAAAATCTTTAAGGCTCTTTCCAACCCCAGCCATTTTATTATTCTGTGACACACTACAATGTTCCAAGTCCAGCTGATGTTCTCTGAGTACAGTTTTGGAATCAGGACATAAATGCCTTAACTTCTAATTAAGGGATTAATTAGGAGCCAAAATCCCATCAGTCCAGCAACATCAAGAGACTAGTAGCTTCAGATATTTAAATTCAACTGGGATGCCTTCTGAGGACCTACAGGACCAGGCAGTAACTATCAGAGGCTTTATGAATGTTCCATGGCTGCTGGAATTCACTTGGAGATTCAGTGGAAAAAGTTCCAATTATTTTTTAAAAAGTAAGAAGCTGCAGTCCTGTAAGTGCCTTAAATGTTCCATTTATAAATACATTTTTAAAAATACTGTAGGTGCAGAACCAATGCTATTACAGAGACAGCAGATGCCATGGACTGCATGCCTTGCAAGAGAAAGTAATTCACATCATGTAATGTGACACGTCTAAAAGCTCATAGCCAACAAGAAACATCAAACAAATGCTGAAGTTAGGAGTCCCACCTTCATTCCAAATACTTCCATTGACCTCTCCCCTTGTGTTTAGAAAAGCTCTTCATTGCCAAGACTAATTTACAGATGCTGTTCTGTTCTTCCTGAAGGCATCTCAAATTCTGAGCCTTATAGAGGGTTTTTCTCAAAGTTTTTCTATGCCAGACAAGTCCATAAATTTTTACAATAGGTTGTAGGAGTCTGCTGCAACAGCACTTTAGAGTGATTTTCCTTCTTCAACTATGTACTTTTGGAAAAAATTGTGATTATCTATGTTTAGAAAATATGAATTCTATCAGCCTGAGTGGTAACAATGAATAAATTACTAGCAAATAACTGTCTATTTGAAAGAGATGAAGCAGTTTACAATCTCTAAATCAGGCAACAGACCAAATTTACTCTTAAGTGATGTTGTGAAGTTAAATACCTCTGTGTACATATATGGGGTGAATAAAAATGGGCATGTGTGCATATACACATACACAGATTGGATGGAAGTACTTCAGCTAAATTCAAACATACTATACTATTAATAATTTTGGCCACATGGCTTCAAATTAAGAAAAATTAAATTCTTTAAAACAGTAACTGTAATGCATGTACAAAACACACAGAGAAACTTAATAACTGCATCAGATGTTCTAAACAAAGTTTTCCTAGAATTAAGCTGTCAATTTTGTTATTTTATCGAACTTTCCATTGCATCAACTGCAGTCAAAATGTCCCAGTTGAAACAGAATGATCAATGTGTATCTTGAGGGTAAAATGCAGCTTGATCAGTTTGGAAAATACATTAGTCACACCAAGTGAGCATTCCATGAGTCCTCTACTCAGGAGCTGAGGATGGCACTCATGCAGGATTATTTATTAAGGCTGTTCAGAGCCACACAATAATTTCTATGTCATAGCCAAGAGTCCACGTATTTATTTTGTATTTTCATGTGGGTTTTTGTACTACTTGAGAAGAATGTTAATTTGAAGAAGGCAGCGAATTCAACACATAAAATTTTCAAGTGGTTCTAACTGTTGCTCTTCTGCTCAATTTCTACTCAAAATATGTGGATGTTCACGTTTCATCCCTGCTCTCCCATAGTTTTTTGAGAACTGGGAACATGGCAATGGAAAGACAGATCAAAATCATGGCTGCAGATCTCTTTCTCCAGACAGTAAGAGTAGTGTCTTAGAAACTGTTAAACTTCTGCTTAATTATATGACACAAGAGTATGGTTACAGCCCATAGTTAAAGAGTTTGGAGTGAAAAACCCCAGTGTGTCACTTCAAACAAATCTCAGCCTTTAAATTTCTGTAAATCTAAACATGAGCAACAGCGCTTAGCAGATGCCTATCTGAACTGCAGTACCTGTAAATAACTTTAAAGATGTAACAACATACCAGAACTTTCTGTAGTGCCTCCTGTTAAAGTTTCAACAACATGCTAATTAAAATCTCACCAATTTTTTTTCAACTAAAGTATTAATTATGGGACAAATTGTACCTTCCTAAAGAAAG
Organism: Poecile atricapillus; assembly: GCF_030490865.1. Taxonomy (NCBI): domain Eukaryota; kingdom Metazoa; phylum Chordata; class Aves; order Passeriformes; family Paridae; genus Poecile; species Poecile atricapillus. The sequence goes on along the minus strand of NC_081250.1, from coordinate 36,001,778 downwards.
GATCTTAATCTCTGAGTAGAAAAATACCATCAAGTCAATGTTGAAGAGATTTTCTCAATAATCTCTACAAAAGCAAGGCCTTCTATCTTCATAATTACCGTAATCCTAAGGACATGTACACGAGCCCTTCAGTGCTCCTCAGAGAGCCTCATGTGGCTTCTCCAATTCCTGGCTAACGCAGAAATCACGACTTCATACTTCAGTCACTCACCAACTGCAAACCTCCCCCCGCCAACTCTTATGTTCAGAATGTAAAGCAGAGATGAAGCAAAGGTACTGCTGTTTCAGGAAGCATTAAAATAGATTTGCCTATCCAAGCTGGTATCTGACACCTTTGACAGAAAAGAAGGGATAAGAATTTATTTCTTTGACATTTACCCAAAACCACTGAACTGACTCTTCTATCCCCTTGGAAGCACAGGACTGATACATGACATACACTGTCCTCAGGAAACTCTGTTCTGATAGAGGAAATGTGGTATTCTGGTCCTTTACCTGTAAGCAGAACCTGCATGCATATTTTTAGAATGTATTAACTGTACATGCTGCAGCAAATTTCACTGCTTCTTGATTCTCCTTGGCATTGGATTTGTGCAGTATAACACAAGAGGGATTGGAGCACCAACCAACATAATGAAAAGCTTAACAGCTCAAACCAACATGGAAAGCTGGAGAAACACAGCATTACTGCTTTTCTGTCACAGTTCACTCTAAGAAGAGGCGTTATGGAAGAGTATTTTCAAGAAGAACTAAAAATAAAAACTAGGTGGGTGAAAATAATTTTCTTTATAATTAAAACAGACTTTATAGTTTAATGTAGTGAAAAAGTATTTGAGTGGGAGAGAAGAACTCATTAGAGGATGTAAACACAAAACTTGAATAATTTGAGCTAGAAGAATAGTGTCAAGGGAATAAATTAAGGGAGGCACTTTTGCTATCTCTACAAATTTTGATATACTCTGCTGAGATGAAAGACCACCAAAAGGAAACCTGAACTGTTCCACATTCTAGTTTCCTAGGAGTCCCTGGCTGAAAGCTTTTCTTATTCACCATTTACTCTTTCATCAAAATGTAAGCAAATGTGCTTGACAAAAAGTAAAGAGAGTCTCCAGCTCATATATTCAATTTATTCCAGCCTGGATTATGAAGATAATTTGCTTCTACCATTAATCACCATTCATCACTGACTGCAGTAGTAACAGCTTTCCTTTTGTTTTTCAGTAACTGCATTAACCTTAAAACTTATTCCCTTTCAAATCACAAAACAGGGTTTAAACAATGGCATAGCTTCCTTCCAGCCTGAGCCACTTTGCAGAAGTCAAGGCTCATTGTTTCAGCCAGGTATTAAAGATTACCAAGGATCCTGCCAATGTTAAAAGATTGCAAGAAGAAAATGTCAGACAAACTAAGTGAAAAAAGCTTTCATAACACTACATGAGAATAACAAGTCACATTAAGACTCTGCTGTATTTCAGGTTATATAAACCAAACTGACTATGATTAGAAAAGTTAATAAAACCAGTTGAACTGTGACACAGAGTAATGATCAGTAACAATATTAGAATTACAGTTTTGAACAGAAAAATACAGCAACTAACCAAAGGAAGACATATTACCTTTAAAATTGTAATGTTCCACGTAAAACTTTCTACTGATTTTTGCAGTTTTCTTTCTTTCAGGCCTTCTCTTGCTCCTATATTGTGCAGGTTTTCATGAAACTCCATTGCTGTGGAGAATAAAAGAGGGACGAATATAATATCTATTTTGGTGAATTTTTGTGATCATAGAGACAGCAACTTGAAACTAATACTGCAAAAAGATAGTGAAAAAGCTTCAGAAATTTTATTCTTCAAGCACAAATCTATCACATGTGGTAAGATGCAACGTTATACAACATGCCAACTTATACAAATCTCTCTAAACCAAAATGCACTGAAGCACCTGTCAGGTCATCGCTATACAAAGATGGAGCCCAGCAAGTATTTCATATAGAAATACAATCTTTAAGCACAACTGAATTTGCTGTATCAAATGTAAAAATCTTTTTGTAGTTGCTATAGGATGGAAAGAGTAATTTCATTAACTACTCTAGCCCAATAAATTTATTTTGTGCCTTGCTCTTTTATGGATTTACATCACAGTTGTCTAGCTTAAAGCTTATATGGTTGAGTCTACCCAGAAAACACTTTACCTTATCCCTGAGAATAAAGGAGTAACTCTGAAGGAGCAATGCCAAGTGAACTTGCCAAGGAATGCCAAGAGCATTCTACCACACCGTGTAAACTACTGTGTCCACAAAACCTGTATCTGACAAATTCGAAATCAAAAATTTTTTGTAAAATTCAGATTAGCTTGATCTAAGCACTGAGTGGACCAATGGAAGTTTGTTTTTATGCTGCACAGAGAGCAGAAACATCATTTGCTTTCCATGCTGCTGTTACAAGCCATATAAAAATAAGCTTTAAAGTTTTCTTTCACACAGGAGAAGTCAAATGTCCTTCCATGGGTACACAGAGCAACCCAACATGGACTACAGCTACTCTGCTATGAAAGTCATAGTTCAGTTGTGCTCTCAGGACCTCCATCTCTAACAACGTACAGGGTATTTTGAGGTTAAACGCTGGCAAGTGGTTGGGACATACACCTTTGAATGTAATAGTTAAAGCACAAATTATAATTTTAAATATGTTGGTTGCAATCTTCTATTTGCCCAGTGAGTGTATGTACTTCAAAATTTATATGTACTTAATTACAATGAATAAGCACATAAACTTGGGTTGGCTGTCAATCTGAGAGTAGACTGACTTTTAAGGACATTATCTCTTCTTCATAATCTCTCTAGCCCACACTCATGTCTCATTAAAAGAAAGAGAGATGACTGAATGTTTTCACTGTACACTCCCTTACCTTACTCCCACATATACACACACATTTCAAAAAGTATTCATAGGTTCATCTGAAAGGCAAAATTGTTCTTTCTACCTTTTCTTACTATTTTAAATTTTGCTACAAGAAAAATAAATGGCAAATATTTTCCCTGAATTAACATACTGTATCATTTTTATTTCAATCACTTCTCTATAGCTCTGCCTCTGCAACCTCAAATATAATGTTCATGTTATATTTCCCCAAAACAGATTTCTAAACAGGTGAGAAATTAAAGTTCATTAACCCATCATTGTTGTAACAATGTTGCAACTCATCATTTCCCATTCATATCAACCAAAATAATAAGCTCCCAATATGATTACAGAAAGATTATACACAGATCAATATTTACAATACTACACTTCTAGAGCCATCATGACAGTAAAGATTTGCTGACCTGTACAATGAATTCTGAGACATACTGGTAAACTTTTGAAGTTCCGTACCTTGTTTCCATCTTAACAATTATTGCTTTTTAAGTTGGTGGACACCAGCAATTGATAATAACTTGAACTAAAGCCACTCAGAAAGATATTAAGAATAATGCTGAGTGCCTGCATGTTAAATGTGGAATTGGTGCTTTGTAGATTTCAGATTATTTTGATGTATACAAAGTTCCTGATATCAGACATGGACACAATGGTGACCGTGTATTCTGCCAGCCAGAAAATTCCCTTATGTTCACCGACAACTTTCTGTGGTGATGGTCTTCCCAGTCTACACTGATGCTATGATACATTTCTGTCCTGCCAAAGCCATTCCACCCCAGCTAAGTACACTTGGAAGTTGGCAGGAACATCTCATCACCCTTATTCAGAAAACAAGTCAGATCATGCTACCAGGGCACACACATGTAAACCCTCAGCTAAACAGGTGCCTCCTGCTCAAACAGCACTGATCACTCCCCTATCTCAACATCTCTCACAGACTGACCAACTCCTCATCATCATGCTACACTGAACCTATCCTACTCTGAGCCTAAATATACAAACAGGTACAAGTAGATTTGAATTTTATTTGTTCTTCCATTACTAGCCCTTGGCTGATTAACTGAAATTAATTATTTCATCTCTTTGTCTCAGTGTTTCCATCTGCTGAAAGGAATGGATTGTATTTGCTACACAATAAAGGCACAATTAAATTTTAGAGCATGAATGCAGCGCAACATTTAACTCTTGACTATGTCTCTCTTGGCGTTCTTGTATGTTCCCACTTGGTTTTCTTGCACTTTGCCTTGGAATTATTTCATGCAATAACTATGACAAAGGAATAACACAAATGTTAAATTTCAAAATTAAACTTATTAGGAGATAACAGAAAAAGGAAAAAAGAGGAAAGACATTTTCATTTACAGCTTAATTTATAAAATAAATTACATGTCCATATAAACCCATGTAAATATGCCTTTAGGATATGCTTACAAAGAAAACTCAATGTTAAATTACTTTCTTATATACACAATTTTCTGCCTCCTTGCAAGTAAAAATTCAGCTCTCACTCTCATTAAGATATAGTAAACAAGTCACTTTTATGAGGCTTAATTACTTCTAGACTTATTAGTCAATTAGTAATTTTGAACTGCCTGAGAGTTCTTGAATGATAACAGGCATACTATTAACCTGATGTATCACTCACTATATTTTTGCATATACCACCTCAATCAAAGAAAGCACAAGTTAGTCATATTTTCCATTTATTGTGGCAGATGTTAAGAAAGATATAATTCACAACTTTCTGAGTGACCACGGAGAATATACAGGATGTGTGTTTCTTCTCTTTGGATGGTATTTTCTATGTTTTAATTTTTGCCCACTGCACAAATGTATTTATCTACAATGAAATTATTATTGATTGGTGCCTTGAGCCAGAAAGCTCTGATCTAAAAAGACACTTGGTCCCTTTCTGAGTTTCTGCTTGGGGGTACTAAGGGTTTGCATAACCTGCAGTAAGAAGTCTGGCCATCATTGCATAAGGGTGAGCTGACAGAAGCCATACCATTTCCTAAGTATTTGCAAAACAAACTGATTCAAGTCTTCCACATTAAAGAGACCAGCTCTCCAGTTAAACATTCCCCCCAACTATTGCAAGTCATGTAAATACACTGTAATATATGTAACAAAAAAGCAATAGCATGATTGAACAGCAGGTTTGTACAGTGAACAAAATACTGCCAACAAATTTTCCTCATCATAACCACTGACTTCACAGCATATTCTTCTCCTCTGTGGTAATCTTGTTTATTCTACAGCAATCTCATAAGCAATCCTTAAGTATTTCCAAACAGTATTTTCCCCATCACTGCTGAATCTCTTTCTGGTTCCCTGGTGAATGCTGGTTAGTTTGAATTTCATGATTTTCTCAGCTTTCCCCTCTCTCTCAGACCCTTTCCCACAGCCCTGGAATCCATTAGATGCCTATAACACTTCTCCATTCCCCCAGGAATACCTTACCATTCAAGATGTTACTCTGAAATTTTACGCACAATTCTCCCATTTTCAATAACTTCAAACGGCACGAGGAAAAGAGAAATACTGTAAGGCTACTCAATGCAGTAGGAAGCATGTATCATTGAGTAGACTAACAAAAATTTGCTTGGTTAGTCTTGCAAAAAGAAAACAAATTGAGGAGCAATTGCTCTCTGGATACTCTAGACCAGTCAGGTAAGGCCTTGGACCTCAAAGGATCATTGCAGCTAAGGGACAATGTAAGGATGGATGTCCACCAGCAAAATCAGAACTTATGTAAAATTTATTACCATTGTAGATGTGGTTCTGTGATCAGCTTTAAAATGAGAAAATTACTTAGATCAAAAACTCTTATTAATTTTAAAATAAAGTTCAATAATTATCAATTTTCAAGAGCTGTACTAGGAAGCAGACTTAAGGACCCTCCAGTCCTGTGTTCCCTCAACCAGCTGCAGGATGACCTACAGCATTATACGCATAGGATATCAAACCTGTATTAATTTATGCTTAACATATTCTGATGGGATGTATACATCTACAAACTCAACAAGGACTAAATGACAGTATAGAGAGAAAGGTGTCTTATTGCTGTGAGGCACTTTAATAACAAAAAGTTTTCCTAAATAAAACATGCAAGGCAATATAATTGTCTTGACAGGATGATAATTTTGAGTCATCCCCTGTCAGAATAGCTTCCAGACTGGAACTTCAGCTTTGTCTTGGATTCTTAGTGTTTAATTTTTCACAAAAATGTTCAGTAGATACAAAACCATTCAGAATTTACAACATTCATATGATCTTAAAATATGCTATTGTTCTACTGATGCTTGAAATGCTAGAACAAAGATCCCCTGCATATTGTTGTAGTCCCAACATTCTATCTTCATCAAACAAATACTATTTGGTAATATAACTCAAAAGCAACACTTTTGATACTATTAAAAGACACTCATCTTCAACTGTATTTAGCTTGAAAAAACAAGTTTCCTCCTTTCTTTAAAATGAAGCTACTTCATATGAAATTCATTATCCTTAATTACTAACTAGAAATGACACCTGTTGGAAGTTGGTTAGCAATTCCTCCCACTACTGGGCTCTCACTATAGTTACAAAGTACCACACTTACGATTTTAATTAAAATGTGATATATAAAGCAGCATAAGTGATTCTGCTATTTTTAAACTAGTTAAGAAGCATATATTAAAAAGGAAAGTAGCCTTAGATCACTGAACTTCATGTAATTATGATTTTACATACAATATAGGTATCTTTGTTTGAACTCTATGATGATAATTACACATTTATTAAAATCAAGACATGAAAAGAAACTGAAACATGGAAAACTAGGGTACATACCTGTATGGTACAAGTTCAGGAACATTTGGAACTCTGAGATTTGTTTGCTTTTGTAAGAGTTCCTATCACAAAGTCGTGGCATACAATCTCAGTTTATAGCAAAAAAATCACACCTTTTCTTTAACTGAGAACCAAGATATGAATTTTTCAAGGAATCTTTAGCAAAACAGCCAGCACAACACTTGCTTAGCTGTACCTCTAAAGCCAGATCTCACCTTGACATGCTCATTTGTTTTCTTTGATGAAAGCTTTCTTGCCAAGAGATGATTTACAACCTAGCTGAGACATGACTACACAGCAGGTGGGCTCCTCCTGCTATGTTTTTCCTCTTAACAAAGAACTTTATCAGTGAAATAGCACAGTGATGAAACTCTGGCAATAAAAGCATATACTTTTATATTTAGGCCTAATATAAAATGAGTAACAAACAAAATTTGACTAAGTCTATATTAAATACACACTGGTAATACTCCAAGTATGAAGCACTTCAATTCAGTCAAGCCAAATATCATTTATTTCATTTCTGGTAGAGCTCTTTGATTTAAAAACAAATGAAATACTTTGCAAAAGAGCTATAAATAAACATTAAAAAATCTTAAATGTAAGGAAAATACTGCATGGCATTTGATTAGGTTACCATACCTTGCAGGTCTACTACTACGTAGACTCAACTCAAAACACTTACAAAGATGCTGTAAATGATTTGCACACACAGATTTGTTCTTTACAAGAAAAAAATCCAAGAAATAAGTTTATATTATAATTCAAATATTTCTTCCCCCACTGTGTAGGTTAAATGGTAATAAAGGAAACGAAAAATCCTAGGTAAAGGACTTAGGATGTAACTATTCATTTCCACATATAAATATTTAATTTGCTTATACAGCTGCTACTCTTGGCCAAATCTTTGAAAGCAACAGCTTTAATTTTTTACAGCATTAAATATGTTTCTTAATATTTTTATTTTATATTCTATTCCCTAAACAGTCAGCTACTTCAGCCTCACAAACAATTTCCTCTTAAAACTAATTTTATCAGAAAAAGAGATTGGGAAAAGAGTCTGGCTACCAGACCATATCAACAATAAATCAAATCCATCGTGTTAGAGAAGCAGTAGAAGTCACTATACTTGTAAATTCTCATATATTTTGCTTACAAAACACTCTTCACACAAAGATTTAAAATGAACCTTATTAAACTAATGCTTAGTGTACCTCTGTATTTTCTAAAAATCACTGCTAACTGCAAAAACAGAGTCTTAGCAGGAACAAAGATTAGATGCTGTAGCACTTCCTAACAGTTTCCACTAAAGACACTGAAAAATTGTTAGACCATAACTAGAGGATCACAATTTCTTGGCATATTCAAAGATTATTTTGCTGCAGATTTAAGATGGTCAAGGCAAGAATTATTTGCATTCAGTATATTCAGATAATTACTGGACAAAAGAATACAGTACCTTAATTAGTTGTTTAGCATTTTTTAATTACTTCAGCTTCTTTGGCACTGTGCACTATCTCTGTAGTAAGTGGAAATGTCCCTCAGATACAGACAGACAAGTACTGCCTCTAGTTAGGTGGTTAAAAACCATTTTGGTGCCCGGTGCCCTATTATTCTTGAAAAATAGTAAAGACAAATTGCATATTTAAGAGAACCTTCTAATTCCAACATCCCAAACAACAGTGATATCACAGCCTGCTGACACCATCCTTTCTGCATCCCTTCCTTTATATTAGTATTTAGTCTTCCAATCCAAACTCACACAGTCCCATATGCAATCACTGTAATTCAGTTTTCCATGTAAGAGACTTTCTTTAATGCCAGGGAGCCACTGAGGACTTAAGATGTGCACTTAATTCTTCAAAAAACACCATCAGAAGAGATCCCTGTACCAAGCTTATTTCAGTATGAGGCTGAAAACAGGACACATGTAACATCTATGCTACAACTTTGTTACTTCCAAGGGTTAAGTACCCAGCTCCACCCTTCCAAATACCTTCAAGAACAATTCTGCGTAAATACCAAAATCAACAAAAAGAAAATCAACTGACAAAACTCAAAATCCACATCAAAACTTTTTCTCTTCCTCCAAAACAACGCTTCTACAAAAATCACAGAGAACCAGGCCTTCACATATTAAAACAGTTGATCTGGAAAACTGACTCATGGTATTCCACCCCCAATGTACAGAAAACTTTATTTCACAAAGACACTCCTCTGTGAAGACAGACTATATTTCTGAACAGGGGTCAAGTTCAGCCTCTACATGTATGAGAATGAATTAAGACTGTCAATAAAGGGCATAAACACAGAGGTACAAAGGAGAGGATTTTTTTTCCACAGACTGCTGTTTCCATCTTTTATTTAGCAGACTTGATACTCAAGAGAGACCAAAGAGATTTTATTGAAAAATTTCTGATTTTAGTGAACGTTAGAATGCAGAATTAATAAAGATATTGATTTATGGTACATTGTAATTTCCTCCAATGTTCAGATCTGGCTGAGCCCACATTGTTCACTTGCTCACTAGCAATAGTAATGAACCTCTTACACTTCCATGGAAATCTATCTTCTTTCTTTGCTAGCATTACATTAACAGGAGGGGGGGAAAAAAGGCTTCATGTGAAGAGGTAAACTCAAGAGAGTAATGCAGAAGTCTGTGCTGGTCAAGTATTTGCCCTAGCACCAGTGAGTGAGATCATTAAGAAGTATGTGAGATGCCTCCTAGGAATCACCCACCCATTTGCAAAATATATCAGATTCACAAAAAAAACCAGTACCACCCAACATATTACAGGGAGCTATATATGAGAAGCAATAAAAGAAAAATGTGGCATATGCCTGAATAACTATGGTGAAAAAGATTTGAGCATAAAGGAAAATGATTCATCACCTATTCATTAATACTGTTTAAGTTGCTCTAAATGCAGTTCTTTACTTCTCCTCCTCCCCAGTAGAATGCTTCAAGAATATTCAAGGCACAGGAGGGAAAGAGGTTTACAGAGCCAGGGAATACATGCAATGACAGTATAATCTCAGCTGCTGTGGAGCTGCACCTGGGGAGGCTTAGTGGAGTTATTTGAGGAGGAAGGACAAATAGGAAGAAAAAATACAGAAAAAAAGGAGTAGACAGGACAAAGAGCAAGCAAGAAAAAAGCAGGTAAAAATGATGGACAGAATACAGAAAGTTTAGAAACATAAATGAAGGGAATAACTTGAATGTGCCCTTTTTTTCCTTAACTATAAGCAAAAGCCTATTATGCTAATAAACATTGAAAATTAGGTTGTGACAAGTGTGGAGAAAAGAGTTAAAACAATTTGATAACTGGCTCATTAAAAAATGGGAGCACAGAGAAAACAAGGAAGAGCAGGTATTTCAAAAGCATACAGAATGGCTGAGACGGGTCTCCGGTACTGTTTTAGCCACAGCAGGTGACATTGGAGCTTATGTGGTAGTGATCAATATTATACATTACTTTCTTTTGAAAAGAAATAGATTGACAGTGAACCTCATGAAAAATATAGTAATTAATCTAATTCTAAGATGTAACTTGAAGATCAGCATGTCCTACTCACGGAAGTCAAAAAAATTAAATTTGCTCAGGTGCAAAATGTCCAATGATAACAGAGAGAGCGGTATTCCTTCACTCCCTATTTACAAAACAGTAGTTTAAATGCAATGGCTTCTTCTAACCAAGAGTCAAGACCTGCTGATGACAGGCAGTATTTCAGAAGACATGGATGATCAAGTTCTGCTGAACTCCACAGTACCCAAACCATGAAAACCATGAATTCATTTTCAAGTCAGGCATAACTGCAGAAATATTGGGAACCTAGTCATTGCCTTTCATAGTTCAAATAAAAACCCAATTGCCTACCTGTATACCAAGTCAAAAGTGCTCCTCAATAGTTAAGTACATAAATTTCTTTTGCTCTGTTAGTGGATTATCTAATCTGCCAGAATATTACTTTTTCTTATGTTTTATTTTGGTGAACCTAAGTCAAAAACCAACTTAGAATACAAATAACCTGAACAAATAGTAGGAAAAAAAAAAAAAAAAGCTCAACAGTAAGAGTTACAACTATTCCAACAAAATTGATTTCATTCCTTTAATTTTCAACTACCAGAAGTATTTCAAGTATTTGTATGGTCATCACCTTAGTATTTTTCTGCATGCAGATCAGATCAACCTTTTTCCAACATATACTGCGTACTGTGTTCATCTTTAATGGCATCCAGAATGGCTGGTTATTTTCTTTCTTGAAACCATATCCTGTTACTGACACTGCTGAAGGGCTGCTTTGAAGTATGTGTTAGAAAATATACTCCTTTTATGTCATTCATTACTTGCATTATTAAATAAAGTCAGTCACTGTATAGATGGGATAAGTAAGACAGACTCTGCTCCAACAACTCAGACTCAAAGTATGAGGAAGAAAGAGAACAGATGGATAAAGGAAGAGTGGGGAGTACAAGGAAGCAATGAAAACTATTTTGGTTAAGGTGGTAGGAGGACATGTGTCAATCTAGCTATATTTGTCGGATAATTTTAAAAACAAATTCAAAGGAAGTAGCCTGGTGGATGTTTACAGAGAGCCTGTGGGACAACATGATAGAAAGCATGACGAGAGCTGAAAATCCATCAGGCACTGGAAATTCTTGCTACCAAATGAGCAAACTCAAGAAAAATGAAAGCAGCTAAGTCCTGACGCACAATAGGAAAAAAGCATAAAAATCCATCCAGGGACAGACATCATCAAAACGACAGCCAGGAAAATGACGTGCATAAGGGAAAACTATGATGGCCAAATGCAGAGAAAGGACAGTGTAGCTGAGATCCCAGAAAACAAGAATCTGAACAAGAATTCTGGCTGCACAGATGCCATGGGATGGCTATGCCTATAAAATTATATGGAAAGAAATATGTGTGCTTTTTATAAATCTGAATTCATAAAAATTAATTCATTCTTAGTTTCAGCAAACAGTGCTGAAATACACATTTATGCATCATATTAACACTAAACTTACACTGCTAGAACTCTACACAATAACTTAATTTTCTGAATTAAAACAGAAACCTCAGAGACCATTCCTTGCAGGTATTGTCAAGGCTATCTTTTCCCCTAAACTCATAAATTTATCCTTAATGATTTTATATTTCCCAGGATTATAAAATCTTAGAATGATTTGGGGGGTCGAAGGGACCTTAAAGATCATCTAGATCCAAACCCTCTGCTATGTGCAGGAACACCTTCCACCACTCCAGGTTGCTCTAAAATCCTACTGTCATATCTACATTTGATTAAGTTCAGTAGTTCTTTATCACCAGCAAGTTTGGTAATTATCATTCCTCATAATTTAATGAATATTTGGACTATTCTTCTGAGCTTCCACTGCCAAACACCAAAATGAATTCCTAAATCATGGTTCTCTCTTTTAACCAAGGATGAGCTCAGGAAGTGCTTGAATTATAAAGCAAAAAAATGCAATGGAAGATTCAAAAGAGGAGTTCAGGAATTATGTGATTTGAGTACAAAGGAGTAAATGGGGTAAGGTGACCTGGACATTCAAATTCTTCAGCAAAAATACAGGAGCATTTTAGGACTCTAAGAGATTCAGGGAATGGACCAGATTATATTCAAATTCCCTTTAGCAACTAGATTCTATTTTCTTGCAGCATCTTTAACTGACTTAATAGCAACAAAATTCAAGTCATCTTCAAGTTCCGTGGATTTTTTTTTAATTCTGAAAGGAAGAAAAGTACAGTGGGAAGAAAAGCAATATCATGTTTCTGTATCTTTTCAATATTCATGTATCTAAAATACTTTCAATAACTATTTAACTAAGAACTGAACGTGTTGAGCTGAAATTAATATGCTGATATGAAGAAAACATAGGGTTTAATTTTAAAGAAACAAAATGAGGAGAAATGTTTATAGTTAAATGCTCTCAGAGAATATTAATAGCAAAGAACCTGAATTCTGAAAACAGCCACATCAGTAATTGCATCTTTGCATATCCAAAAGGCTATCAACCAAGGAAATAATACTGCATTTATTTTCAAATTAGGTCTGAATTCTATAGGAGGCCAAAAGTCTTATTATTAAACTTGAGATAGAAAACAGTCAATAGAATGAATCCACTTTCCCTATTTAACAATATTCTCTCTTAAGCCTGGCTATGACAATAAAAATTTACTATTTATTGGCAGCTTGTGTACTTCTTTTTTTAGCAGATTTTTCACTCTTTGAGCCACAGAACAGAAAAGCCCAGACAAAGGCATGATTTTGCTTTTTCCTTACCAAGAAAATACATAGGAAAACGTATAATCTTTCACTCATAATTAGAGTAGCATCTACTGAGATCATGAGATCAATCAGTCATAAGATAATCTTCAAAACCCATTGATACTAAAAGGTAATTCAGTTCAGCTCATTCATCTTAAAAAATGTCTTGACCCTGCAGGGCTAAAGCTGCCCTAAATAGCAGGATCTATTACATAATCCATACTTAGGCTTATGTCACCGTGCTGGAGGGTTTTCATTTGAAGGAGATCAAAATCTCCACTATTTAGTACAGGCTTTAAGTCTTTAGCATTCTTAAACAAAGAATTTCTGGACTCAACTGTCCCCATTGTAAAATAAGGTAGTAGGACTCAAGAAAGTCAGACATATATAGAAGTTTACAGGAAGCCATATAAGCTAGTAGAAAGAAGTCTTTACTGAACAGCAACAATTCTAAAATACAAAAATTTGGGCAAAATTTTGCCTTACCTCTAACCAAGGATCTAAACTGCTTAAGACAGTTTAGTGGTGACACTAAAAAATAAAGGCTCACTATCACCACATAAATGGGAGATGATTTAAGAAACAAGCACATTTACCAGGCAATGGCCTTATGACAGCACAATATATTTTGTTTTATTTTTTATAAAATTTTAAAAATTTCTATAAAATTTTTATATTATATATGTTTTTTATTTTTACTGCTGTGGTTTAACCCCAGCCAGCAACTGAGTACTGCACATTTTCTTACTCCTCCTGGGTGGGATGGGGGAGAGAATCGGAAGAGTAAAAGTGACAAAACTCGTGGGTTGAGATAAAGACAGTTTATTGGGTAAAGCAAAAGCCATGCACACAAGCAAAGCAAAACATCATCCTGTGTAAGCACTGCTCAGAAGTAACAAAAACATCTCTGCATTATCTCCATTTTAAAGCACAACTCTATAACACAGTCCCATACCTGCTACTAGGAAGAAAAATAACTATCCCAGCCAAAACCACCACAGTATTTTAGGTGAATCTTTGCATCTATCAATAAGATATGTGAAATAATATTTTGTCACTCATGGTATTTATGTTTGGTAATTTATGTTTGGTATTTATGTTTGACAACTTCAAGTAAATAGGGCAACTTAAAATTTTCAGGTATTTTGACAGTTCTATGGTTTGACTAAAGTTCACAGTGTCTGAGAAGTATATGCTGTGAATCAAGGGTGATCTAGAAATTCTGAGTGGGTAAGCCTTCCTTGCTGCTGATCTGAGATGGAAGCTACTGTTAATAGAAGAGAGTTTGTAAAGGAAGGCTGAGGGTGTAAGACTATAACTTTTTTCTTTTTGGGGAAAAAGAACAAAACAAAGAGACTGGAATTTGTAGGAGAGCAGAGAAGTAAATCAAAGAATGGAAGAAAATCATGGAAGATAATGGGAGCTGCAGGATGCTGAATAGCAGGTAGATAAAAATGTATTTGTATATAAAAAGCTTTTGTTCCAATTGAGTCACGCAAAACATGGCTGTAAATGCTTTGGCTGAGTATTTGGCAGCATTCCTGTTTCTGATGCAAAATGTGATGCATCACTTTGAGCAAATTCATAACATTACTTATAAAACAGTTAAAAAGTCAAAAGAAAACAAGCATATTTAAACAAGGTCAGACATGCTATCAAAACAAGCAGGAAACCTTCAAAACTCAGTTGCTTCCAAATGAGAAAACTATTACAAAACATCATGTAAAAAAAGGGTCAGTTTGTGAAGGGATCAAGAAGCAGTTAGACCAACTATTTCAACCACATATCAGACCCAGAAAACCTTTCAGAGAACTTGTGGGAACCACACAGAACCAGAGGGCATCCACCCAACAGATCTAGAGAAATACAGGAACCAAACATCTGAACTACTGTCACATAATTATCAGAAGGCAATGTTCAGAAAATTCAAACTTCACCAAGGCTCTCGAAGATATTGGGCTACTACAACAAAAAAAGAAAAGTTCTCACATAGAGAAAGAGGAGGAAATGGTTAAAAAAATCTCAGTGTGAAGAAAGATCGTTCTCTTTGTTTCCTGTAATTTTGTGTTTTCATTTGTGGAAATTACTATACTGACAAGCTACTGTCCATGTGTAAAATACTTGCAATTTCCAAATTCAAGATGTAATTCTATGAATCTTTGATTTCTATGATTAGAAATGTCTTTTCACTCTTACTGGATCTGCCTAATTTACAGTTATCTCCTTATTTTTGTATGAGGTTTTTTTGTTGTTTAGTTGTTTGATTTTGGGTTTTGGGCATCTTTTTTTGGCTGTAGTTGAATATTGATTATAAGTTTTGGAAAATTAAAAAAAAAAAACCGCATTAAGTTCTGTATCTTTTTTAAAAGTAGCTTCTACTTACCTGCTTTCTGACACTGTACTATCTTCTCATATAAGTTATCTGTATTTTCAACCAGAGTCCTGATGGTGTGAATCATCTGTAGAGAAAATAAATTAAAATATACAGAATATCAGTAAAATTAAACTTTTACTTAACATTTTTCATCTGCAAATGCTGCTTAAAACTGAACTCAAATTGATAAACTAATATTTATCATTAACATAACGAATACACTTATTTTCCTGGTCATAATGAGGCAGAGAAGTGCCCTAAACATAGCATAAAGGCAAAAAAATACAAATATTTTGGGCTGGGATCTGTGAACGCTGAAGCAAAATGTCTACTCCATAGCTCACTGCCTATCAAAGCAACTGGAAATCGTGAAACCAGGCAATTCACTTTTGGTGGCTTGGGTGAGATAACCTGGATGCAATTTTCATCTCCCTCATTCACACCAACATTCAGAATGATGATCACTCATGACCCGGTGCGTCCTTTTTCCTGGGCATCATTCCATTGCTTTTCCAGATTTTTTCCTCTACATTTTCCCTTTTGTGGCTTGACCTGCACATATGTATGAGACAATGCTTTACAGAGGAAAACAAATCACTTGAGGCTGGTAGTGGCGGATAAGAAAAATAAATTATTCCTTTAGCTGATCTTTCTAAACAAAAAGCCTTTCTGGGAAGCCCAGCTGAATTCCAGTTACTAAGATGGAACCATGCAGAATTTTCAGCCTAGGGTATGTACTGACAAGTAACAACTCTGCTTCACACCTTACCCACTGACATCTCTGGTATCCACTCAAGCAGACAATTTTCTCTCCACTAAAACAGTGACTAAATTTTTGACGTGTTACTTATGTGGGTGTTCATGTGGAACTTGCTTTTCCTTAGGAGACCACAATTTGCTTTTATGAGGAGGAACATTCCATGTTAGAGGGAAAAAAAGCCCAAACCTCTCTAACACTCTTCCTCAGAGAAAAATTACTGTAAGAGGCATGACTTCCACACACATATTAGAAGAAGCCTTCTCCAGCTGAATGACATTGAGGCTGTTTTTCTGAACATTGCTCCAAGTAAGGCATAAATCAATTTTGAGAAGCAGGCAAGCAAATCTCAGATTTTTGATGGTGATAAGTGTGCAAGCAAGTGAGGAGGAAAAACACCTGCACAGACAAACTACTCTGCAGGCTTCTATAACTGTCAGCTGCACAAAAACCTGGTTTAAACAAATGGCAAAGCATTTAAAAATAATTCTAGTTCTACTTCTATTATTTCAGTTTGAACCAATAAAGAAAATGATGCAAACCCTGAAATTTTTAGCTCATGCTACACACAAACAGCATGTGAATAAGCAACTTTAGCGTATGTGGATATGATCCTATTGGATAATTTAATTTAATCCTCACATCCCAATTAATCTTTGTTTAAACTATCTACTTAGCCTGATTTATATTATGTCAGTTGTCAGGGTTGTTTTAAATAAATGTAAATTATAATATATGGAGCAAAAATAACTTGATCAGGTTGCTAAGCTGCAAATGAAAAACTTCAGCTTATCCCATTTTTAACTGGAATGTTCTTTGAATATAAATATCAACATTCACTCAACCAAAAACTACCTATAAATAGCATTATGGTGATTACTATTTAAGTGCAACAAATTGAAGACAATTTAAATAAGAGAATACTATATTTCACCCACATAGGGAATGCTGCAAACTGACTATTCCTAATCAGCCAAGGAGAAAACCCTGTTCCACTGTGTTTCATTACTATTCACTCTCTAAAACAGAGCTCACAAATTGAAATAAGATCACTATAAATTTGCTTGACAGACAAGGATTTACCTGTTTCAACATGTACATCACGTAACATATTTGTTTCTGCAAGGAACTTAAACGAAGAGAACTGAAACACAGCTGATGTCAGCTGTATACTTCCAATAGCCGATGTTATTTTGCTAACTAGCTGAAAGGAAACTGTAAAGCAGGCTTTTCAGAACTCAAAATCACCTTGAAACATGAACTGCTGAGCATGTATGACTCTTGGACTTTTCTGGGATGCTAATACACAATAATAAAGACTAGAGAGGGATTCTCTATCAATATGAGTCCTTTCACCTGAGCACTCCTTTGAGTGGAGTTCATAAAAAAAAAAGGACAACTGTGCTGCCTGTTCAAGGTATTTGTTTTGAAGGAATTGTAACAAATATTACAACTGCCCTACTCTGTTTCCCTAACCCCATGTGTATAGTGTAATTTCTAAATCATCTCAATTAGGTCCTATTCCAGACACAGAACATATCTATCTGCTCTGCTTCCTTCATATGCCCTACATGAACATCACATAATTTAGAAGCAGTGAAGAACAAGTCTTAGCTGATTGGAAGGCTTACTCTGAGACACTACACTGATTTTCAGAAATAAGAGAATTCTAAGATGAATAAAAATGCTTACATTACTGCTTTTTTGATTACTTTCTGTATTGACAAAACAAAGTTTTACTAGTTCTGCAGAGGAAAGGAAAAGAAACTAATCACTGTATTAATGTTCTTTCATCATGGTCAGGCTAACACTGAAGAATTTATAATAACATGCCAATTTCATATTTCACAGTTCCAGCATGGAAAGCTGCTAAATACCCTCAGATCAAAGGGAATGCCCTCTGCAAATTCTGAAGAAAAATGGCAACGCATTTCATGTGGCAGAAATTATTCTAATATCCACTTTTATATTATCAATACCAGTAACAGTTACTTTCAGTATCTTTGGTTTCTAAAATACATACAAAGCTGTATTTAAGATTAACAGCCCTGCAGAGCAAAACTGGCTGAGCTAGCAATAATTCAGGAATTGACTGCCACTACCATTCCATCAGTATTATGGAACACCTCAATTTTCAAATGTCCTTCCTTAAGAAAATAATGGAGTAGTATGCTGGGTGCATGAGTAGGTGTCACCTTCTAATTGTGCTTGATTAATAAAGCAATAGCATTAGTTCATTCTAATTTTATTTTTACACTGCTCTTCACCACACAATCACCTTTTAGTATGTATCCAGCTATTTGTTAAATTTCTCTATGGAGTGTTTGAACATATGAATTCTTTCTAGTGTTCAAGCCAAAATTATAACCTCATAAAAATACTCATGTAGACATTCACAGAGACTGAAAGACTTTTGGTAGACACAGCATATGGAACAACTATGTATAAATGGCTATATTTAAACAGAAAATTAACCTAATCCAAATGATACTGGTATGTATATGTGTGATTGATATAAAAGTGAAACAGAAAATGATGAGTAAGCAGGAGCTTCAGTATGAAAAACACTATATCTGCAGCAGAGTAAGACATTGAAATCTCAAGGGAAATTAGAGGTGGAAACTGAGGAGAAAGACCAGGTAGAATGTGCTCTACACTTCTAGAATATAATCAGTGGCAAATCTGGAAAGAGAAATTGAAACAAATGTAATAGGGAACAACCAGTTACCACTTGATCATTAAAAATGTATTGTAAATAACCCATGCATATTCAAGAAAAGAACACATGTTACATAAGTTTAGTAAGCTATATTTTCTAGTAAGCCTTTCACAATACTGATTCACATTCTTAACCTATGTTGCCTTTTTTCTGGAAGCAAAGATTCAAAATATCCAAAAATGTATTTTAAATATAGAACTTAAAAGATATGCTGAAATTGCTTCAACTCTCCCTTCAATTTCCACCCCCACAACTATAACCCAATCTTAGCATGACCAGACAACTTCGCAGGTACTCATTACAGACTGGACCATCTTACTTTTTCTGTTGGTCAATGGAAAATAGGAAATGTAAAATGGTATGCTTTATGTGCCTTGAAATCATCACATTTTTGCAGAGGTTGAGATGACAGTTTGATCTATTTATTATATTTTTCAAATTCTATTTGTTAAATCATGCAAGCATTATACCTAGTTACTCTAACAAATGGACAAATGTCAAGAAAGATATTTTTAAAATTAAATTATTATTAAGGGGGTTCAGAAATAAACAGTAAATTATTAGTCCAGAATTCGCAATAAGGATGGAGACCTGTATTATTATAGATATTATTCCTACCTTAAAAAGCCAAAAATGATGGTAAGAAATCCCAGTTGTTGCTTCAAACTGATGGAACTGCATTGTTAACAGTCCATCACTTATGTGATGCTGTCCTCACAAACCAAACTAAAAACTCATATACTGAAAAAAATCTATCGTCCTTCTCAGCAAAACAGAGCCCTCTCATTAAGATGGTTACTTAAAATTAAATATATACATGTCTAGACTACCCTTTAGGATAAGTTTTTAATGTTCAAAGTTTGTTGTCTGATTTGTAAGTGCTATGAGCTAACACTATGTAGATCAATGCAAGTGCTCACATGTACATACACATGCATGTATTTGAAACCACTTATTTAATTTCAGCTGAATTTGAACAAAATCTATTTCTATTAGGCTCACACAGATAGGTCTTCTGGTAGAAGATAAAACATTCTGTTTATGCCCCCAGCTTGGGGAAAATATGTAACCAAACTCAACTGTAAATATTTTAAATATCCCATTCAATATAGACCTTGGGAGAGAAATCTTACAAAAACCCCAGGACTTATCCAATCCTCTGCATGTGAAATTGGTTGACAGCACACAAGGAGACATCAGCTACATTTTAAAATGGAAAAATCAACTAATGACAAACTGTGTCTGGCTGATGAAACTCAGTGAGAGAAAACACCTTCACTGACAGAATTGCAACACCAAGGATGAATGCTATTTTTAGCAAGAAAAGCATACCACACATTTAGATTTTGAAATCTGTGAATGTGTTGCCAATACTGTTAGACCTACATTCCAACAGCAAAACTGAAACCATACTTACAGTAGGTGTAAATCAAATCTTCATTAAAATGGTGCTCACATTCTACTTTCATTCAAACCTCTGCATACTAGATATATTTCTGAAATCACAAACTATATAATTTCTAATAAATATATGTGTTTTCAGTATTCAGAAGCAAAACTGGAGCTCTTAATGACAGTAATAAACATGTAACTTGCACTTTCCAGACATTTCATTAAGCCCAAGTTGGTACAAATAGCACCAATAGCAAACAACACTTCACAAAAATAGGAAAACCAAATAAAGGGCATCCTAAACTGCTAATAGCATCTGCACCACTTCAACAGATGTGTTACACAGTGAGAATCAGAAGCTGCTACCACTGCCCCAAGGAGTAACAGCAAGGAAAGGAACTCTGGTAGGCACTCCTTATAAACTCTTTGCCCTCAAGAACCATTATAGGTAACGGGAACTCAAACAAAACATGGTCAGTTCTAATTGAATGTCTGTATAAATTGTATCTAAGCAGTCCAGTATTCAGTGTCAATGCACCAGAAGGCATCTTTGTTGTGGCACTGGAACAAGCAGAAGAACTATTCTTAGTCCTTCCAGTGACAACTGCCATGGTCAGTTTGCTCTACAGCTGCATAAGTTGTTTTAAACTATACGTGCTGCCTTTTATTTTCTGCTGGAGAGGAATGGTGTTATAGCAAATAAGAAAGGAAATTACTGTAAAATGAGATTGCAAACCCCTACAACTCAAACGAATTGTTCTAACACTGTGGACACCACACTGAAAGAATTCTGAAACATCCAACTTCTAACAGGACCACCATAAACAGAAATCAACTTCTACCAAGAAAAAAACATTCACAGGTTTCCTCTGCTCTGCCAAGACTGTCACCTCATTGTAGAAGGCTACAGGTTGGCTTAACAGCATTCCCCTTTTGTTAACCCATGCTGAGCTTTTCCAGTCTCTTTCTTGTGAGGTCACAGCTGAAGCTTTCATCCCAGTTTGGGGTTTTTCAGTACAAGAAATATATGGACTACTGTCCAGCACCAAGCCACAGAGATTTAAGGAACTGGAGCATCCTTTGTTTGAGGGGAGGCTGAGAGGGCTGGGACTGGTCAGCCCGGGGCAGAGAAGGCTTGAGGGGAATCTTGGGCGGTCAAACACTGGAAGAGGTTTCCCAGATTGACTGTGGAGTCTCCACCCTTGGTGATATTCAACAGCCAACTAGACACAGTCCTGGGCAACCTGTTCTGTCTGATCCTGCTTTGAGCAAGGGGTTGAGGTTAGATGATCTCCAGAGGTGCCTTCCAACCTAAATGACTCCATATAAAAAATAATTTTAATAAAGTTAACATCTCCAGTCAAAAGAACTGAGCTGTCTCGCTCAAGACAACAATCAATAATAACTTCATTATAAATAAAAATTAGGTGTCGTTTTGCACAGGAAATTCAAAAGTCTATAAACAAAAGCTGATCTTTCTCCTATCCAAATACAGTCCAAAGTATCAAGGTAAGAAAATTAAGCTTCTAGCTGCTACTTCTCTACAAACAAAGGACTCATCACATCAAACCAAATTTCCTTCAAAGCAGTAAGGTTTTTAGCAAACGTATTGTCTAAATTAGAAAATATTTCTTCAACTATGCAACAAAATAAGTTTAACACAGAAGCACAGTCATTAAGTTAGTAGAGACCTCAGGAGGTCATCTGGCCCAAATCGCCTTGCTCATGCAGGCCCACTTACCATGGCTGGCTGCCCAGGGCCATGTCCAGATGGCTTTTGAGTGTCTCCAAAGCTGGAGACTCCACAGTCTCTCTGGGCAACCTGTTCCTGTGTTCAGTCACCCTTACAGTCATAAAGTGTTACCTGATGTTCTGATAGGGCCTCCTGTTTTTCCTTTCATGCCTTTACTCCCGTCACTGGGCATCAATGAAAACAGCCCATCTCTGGCCTCTTTGCATCCTTCTCCTCAGGCATCTATATACATTGATAAGATCCCCCTCAGCCTTCTTTTCTTCAGACTAAACAGTTCCAGTTCTCCCAGCCTTTCCATGTAGGAGAGATGTTCCATCACCTTAGTGGCCCTTTGTTTGAGTCTTCAGCACATCCATGCCTCCCTTGAGCTGGGACCAGACACAGCACTGCAGGTGTGGCCTCAGCAGCACTGAACAGAGGGGAAGGATCACCTCCTCAAGCACAACTTATGATATAATCAAGTTAATCAAGTATTATGTTTCTCCTTAGACTTTAAACCACCTTCCTCTTCCAAAAAAAAAAAGCAGATGAACTTTTCCATTATACTTAGTGAATTCACTGGCATAGTATGACAAAAATGTAATGCTGTACCTGACAGCGGCAGTTTATCCACTTAAGGGGGAAAAACATAGGAAGAGACTCATGGTTTAATTTTTTCAGCCTACCTTTCCTCTCCCACCTCTTTTTGAAATGTTTTATAGTCTAGAAAACACATACATGGGAAACAAGTTTTTTCTTCAGAAAGAAGCAAGACAAGATTATGCCATAATACATTTCAGGATCAAAAGATTAAAAAAAAACACTTAATAAAACTAATCCTTGTAGGCCTGAGAAAATATAGGACATAATGTGTTCATAATTCTGCAGTATCCCAAAATGAATTCATTTCCCCCAATTTAAGAAAATTGACCAAAGAAACAAATGGTCCACAAATTCTCCATTAAAGAGTCTTCTATTTGTTCTTAGTTCCTCATGAGTCAAGTATATGAGAAAGACTAGGTTGAAGACAGAGTAAATATAATAATCAGCAGCTCTCTTCCAAACTATGCACCCAGGGATAATAAAGTCCTTTAAATCCAACAGTCACTTCTTTTCACTTTCCAGATAATCTGGTTTTTGTAGCAAAATGATTTTCATAATTTTAAAATTAAGGTGATAGAATGAAAAGCTATGTGAAAAGTGAACAATAAGTAAGGACATGTATATGAATGAAAATATCCTCTACGTGTATAAGAAGCAAAAATCTATTATCTGTGTGAAAAAATTAATAGGTAGTTAATAGGTTATTTGTGAAATGAGAACTATCCATAATAGTTCTAATATCCACAATCTTTTTCACACAGATGGAATCAAAAAGACAAATACTAAATTTAAAATTTATCAAGAAAGAGAACTCCTATTGGAAATATGGAATACATATGAGAAGGTGCTATGCATTTGACCTATTTTTGTGCTCTCCCATAAACATTTCATTGGACTACATTAAAATAGGACAGAAAGCTACACGAGCTCCTCTTCCTAAGTAGCCATATTATTTTATGCTCTTATGAATACTGTGAGTCAGCCATTAAACATAATGGGATTAGTGAGAGGATACAAAAAGCTTCATCGTTCATGCTCTCAACAAGAAACGCAGAAATCTTGACTTCAGAGAAGCATTAAATTGTCATTATCAGAGCTTTTCAATCAATGCAAAACAGCTCATACTTTACAACATTTGGCACTAGCCTTGAGTATCCAAAATTAGACATTTGTTTTGTGGACTGAAAAAGCCCAGCATAAACTAAGGTTATCATCTGCAGTTCTGTTTTTGGAAGCGTAATTACAACCTTCATGCTGTTATAAAACAGGAAAATAAAATCTAATAATAAGCAACACAACTCTTTCTGAAGAAACTGTCCAAGCTATTCACTATATTTTCCTTGAATGCTTTGTTTTCAGTTTTTGCAACAGACTAACAGCTGCACAATCAGTAACTATTTCAATTCATCTCAAAAACCAGGATCTACAATTACTATAATTTATTAAACATGGCAAAAGCCATTACCTGGGCTATTTGCAATATTAAATTGCAATGAATGATGTATGTTTTCTCTTAGATCTCTTCACCACCAAACTATATCCATTTGTTACTTAAATAAAGACAGTTCTTTTCTACAGAGACTTATAATGAAAGTAAGCAATACTGTAGAAAGCCAGAGACAATAATGGAAACAGTGAGACACTGTGTGTTATCGCAATTTAAATATTGCATTTGTATTGCCAACTCTGAAATTTGCTGTTTTAACACACATTATAACAATCTACCACTAAGACTGAGAAAGCTGTTGAAAGTCTAAGCAGCTACATACCTCACACCTCGATGATCTTTGCAAATCTGGGGGCAGCATTAATTCATACAGCTTCCAGAGTGCTTAGCTACTTTAGCTAGATCAAAGTTGCAGGAGCTATACCTACTATCTCTAATCCACTTTTACTGGAAAAACCCACCCTTCATGCAAAACTCAAAACTAGCAACTGTCTTTAACAGTTCTTTTCCTGCTGGAGCACCAGGTTAAGTCCAACATTCACTTTAGCTACCAGAAAAGATGTAATAACTTTAAAAGTCTAAAAATTTAATGGTAACTTTATTTTAATATAAGCATTTGAAAGGAAACTTTGTCAAATGCTTTGGAAAATCTAAGCAGACTGATCGGCTGTGTCTACATGTTTTTTGACATCAAAGAACTCCAAGGGATTAATGAGCCCTTCATTTCATAAAAGCTGTATTGACTCTTCCCCAACATGACACATTTCTCCATGTTTCCTCTAATTTTCTTCCTCAAAACAGTTCCTACCCATTTTCACAGTACAGATGTCAGCCTGTCTGATCTGTAATTTCATCATCTTCCCTGGAAATCTCTTAAAACACTGGTACCACACTAACAACTTTGATAGTCAGTTTCAAGTGAGAGAATACACACAACAATTAACAGTTTTGATACATCAACTCTTGGGATTTTTCAGAACCCTTAAATGAGTATCTCCTCTTTCTGATGTATTATTTTCCCAGTCTTTTGCCTCTCCTGTGTAATATCTTGTGTCAGCATTTCATTTACAGATGAATTCTCCAATTAGACTTTCATAAAGAAGTGTTTCATGTGAAACCTTAATCTCTACAGGTATATGGATGAAAAAACTAACTAACTATTGCAGCTTTGCCTCTTTAGCTGGGGCTTTCTTTTACACATTGATCAACTAGTGATCTTACATAATCTTTGACTGACTTCCGTTTCTGCTTTTTGAAAAAAGAGGTTACTGTTATTTTTAAGCCTGTGCAGATCATTTTTGAAATTTTTCACTGTCAGTTTTCTTTTATTTCTTATTTAACCACAGCAGGGTTAAATATGGATCCTGTCTTCCCCATTTGCATGTGACTTCAGCTATTTGGAAAATGCCTTCTTTTCATCAGAACCTACTACATTTTGTTCTCAAGTGTTTTTTGATAAGTCGTACATATTTATTTCAAACTCCCCAGGCGGTATCTTTAGTGTCTGTGATGTCTGTTGTTCTGACTACTTCTTTTATCTTTTTGTTTTGTTTTATGTAGTTATGCTCTCAAGTATAAAAGCAAGGAATAATAGCTTTTCAATCTTCTGTGTGAAGCATTAAGATCTCTTCATAAGCCAGATAATGCTAAGAGGTAAATTGTATGGAACAGCCATGGAACTCGACTTCAAAGTCATGGGCTCAAGAACAACATTCTGAACCAACTGAGCTCAGAACACAGCTATCATGGTCTATGCCAGTCACATATTCCTCAGGAAAGGCACTATACGGACAAATCGGAATTTTCTTCACGTGCACAATGCAAGTGGTGAGCAGATGTTATCATGTGATTTTAAATCATGTGGTATCCAAAGACTGAGTTCTACTACAGGAGATTGGTGACACTGAACTCAGCCTCCTCTGACACAATCAGAAACTGAATATTTAGGCCTGTGCACAAGCTGAAGCAACATATTCACTCAGTTTTAGGAGAGAATTACCAGCACTGGATCCAATATTTTTTGGTTGCCCCAGAAGTTTGCAACCTCAAAGGGAAAGAAGGCTTCTCAGCTGAACAACTCTGACACATTAGTAGGCTGAGTTGAAGTAGAAAAGTCTGGCTGTACTTGTTCTCTCAAGATACAAATCTATAATTACAGTATAATGATTTTAATCTTCCTTACTGTATTTGCACGGTAGCCATAACCAAGGACCTACATTAACAACAGGTAACTAATACAGATTTTATGAGCTAAGTATAGCTCAAAGCAGATCTCCTAATCACTTTTTCTTAGGCCCTGTGAAAGAGGCAATGGATATACCCTTTGCTTCCTTTAGAATTGAGGTTCAATCCAACATGCCAAATAAAGAAGTGCTCCACTGAATTAATCTATATTAATATCAAGATGAGCTTTAAAAGCAAAGAATATTTAATATTTTGAGCAGTAGTTGAAGTATGAGAGGACTACTAACATTTTACCAAAACCTTGACAATCAGTCCTTTTCAGATAAGCTTTTAATAAGCCCTATTAGTATCAGTCCAGTTTGCAACTCTGCAAGGTAGAGTGTCAAACTATCTGCTTTCCAATGGGAGAGACATGTTCAAGTTCAAAATACAGGCTATCTTATTTCGTTTATGTCATTGCTGAAATTTCCAACTCTGTAACATGAAGTTAATTTCTGCATGATTGCACCTGCAATCTGCTGTATTGAGTCAGTAGCTGGAAAGAGCCAAAAATAAGGTAACTGGATTTAAGCTTACTACAGCACTGCTCATCCCCAATGATATGGTGTTTTCCAATTTAATAGCGTCACTCTATTTTAATACCTCTCATCTGCATTATCTCACAACCCCCACCACCAATAAACACAGACCTGCTTTCAAGTCCATCCCTAAGGTGTATATACAAAAATCTATTCATCTTGATTTATTTCATTTAAATCAAGTACAGACCTATACTGCATTCTGTAGACATTCTGAATCACAAAATCAGCTCATAATTTTAAAAAATAATTAAAAACCATGCCCAGAAACTGAAAAAAAATGGAACTAGCAGCATTATCTAATTAGGATTTAATAACATGTAATCCCAATTACTGTAGAAGCACTACTTCTTTTTCACACAGGTACAGTTATCTGCCGGTTCTATGTTTGTTTTTGTCTTAGAAGTAAATGCCTGCTTGCAAAGTTCAGTAAACCTTATCCTCAGCAGATAGGACACTTCATCCTCCACTAAGGGCAAACAGAGACCGTCAAGTTCTCAACAGCATCTGGCTTTATTTGTATGGTCCTCTAGCATATCTTTGCAGTGTTATTATACTCATCACTGAATAATGCTGCAGACTCAGAGTGAGATAATTTATTTTTTTCTCTTGCCATAGTATAACTTTTAAGGTTCACTTACTGTTTATCTTAAAGATTATAAGACATTAAAAAAAAACATGCAATGGTGTGGAAGAGGCACTTGCCTTAACTCCAAGCTTCAGTCTGCAGCACTGATCAGTGATGGGTGTGATGACACCAACAGAGTGCATGCTGAAGTATCACATAAAGGAAGCTGAAGTTCATGAACAAGAGGGAAAAATAAAACATTGTTAAACAGTGAAAAGATGGTGGGGTGAAAAATACTCAGGAGCATGGAGAAGTTAAAGAAAAATATGCACCTTAAACTTTTGCCTTTCTCAAAAATTCCTAGCTATATTTAATTTTTATTATCCTGAAAAAATACTCCAGTTCCTGTAACATGGGTAGGAGGGTTTTTCAACCTATGACTAGTACTAGCCTTGATCACTTAACAGCTCCTCCATTAATTGAACAGTGAATGCAGACAATTTAAGAAAACACTATGTGCTATTTGTTTAAAGATAAAAACCGCAAGTATCTACTGATACATTATTTTACTATAATTTACCTCATTGTTTCTTTAAAAAAAAAACATTTTACATTGAAAATACTCTTTCCTTTCCATGTGCCCCTGCAGTATTGCACTTATTTGCAATTATTTCAAGGTGGGCTGACTGTCCTGACGCTAAGGTCTTGCATTCTTTTTCAGTTGACAGAGTAACAAGGAGTCCTTCAAGCACTCCCAGTGAAAACAAATTCTGAATAATTAAAATCTTGAATATTACTTTCTATGTTTATTATCACTTTATAGAAAAGAGAGTATTTTTGACACATAAGAATCCCCTCATTAGTTAAAAATATCATAAAGCTGAAACAATAACACTTTGAGAGTGCCATCACATGTGCCACATTGCGAGGACACAAAAGGTAGTGACAGCCTATTTATGATACCAATCAAGGTTTGTTTCATAAACATTGAACTTTGTTATCCACATGATTTCATACAGTACTTGACACACTGGAAGTACACAGTTACATAATTCTGACCTATATCGAGGCCTAAGCCAGCAGAAAGTAAGACAAGTAAGTAATCATTACTCTGACAGTACATCTACCCTTTCTCAATTTGGCATAAAGAACTCTCATTATTAAGCAGAATTTTACACCCACATATTAATTAATCGTGACAAAAATATCCCCGAGTCAAAACTAATGAGGTAAGATTTGTCCTTTTGAGGGCTCATTATATTAATACACACCAAAACCATAAAATCTCCCCACAATCTATAAAACTGTCAGACTCTAAACATCTGCCACTATAGCAAATACCAACATATGAACTAAACAGAGTCACATTCCTTCTCTCTTTGAGGAAAGGATGATACAGATGTCTCCCACTGTTTCACAATGTGCTTTCACAGAAATAAGAGCATGGGAATATGTCTCCCATGGCCGACTTCATTCTCCAGCATACCCTACAGATTTTAATTGCCTAAAATCTTTTGTCAAACTGAACAGAGTATTGGCAAAACCCAAATGTCACAAATTGAAATGCATCTCATTATTTTAACTTATAACTTTTATTTGATTAAAATAACCTTAAATTTATTTATCTTCAATATCATTTAGAGCTAGAAGCACTATCATACTCTTTGTTTGAAATTGAGTATTTTTATTTTAGGGACAAGAAGGTGGAAAAATGCTTTTTTTTGCCAGTAAAAAAATGTTCTACTACTTTTACATGTATAAGTAAAGTGTAGATTTCTGAAGTACAGAAATATTCAAATCATGTATAGCGTATAAGATGTATGTGGTAAAAAACATATGAGAGACAAAAAGCAAACTAAAGTTAGATTGTAAAGATTTCTGGAGGCACAAGTCACTATTGTCTAAGTGATATTCAAACAAAAAAATTATTCCAGATTTAGAACTAAGATTTTAAGTACCTAGAATAGCTTAATAACTAACAAGCAGCATCACCACATCCGAAAAAACTGCAGGTAGAGACATCTCCATCAAGAAAACAGAACGTCTTTACGTGTTGCAGCTGTAATCTCGACAGTCAAGCTTGCTTACATCCTAATTATAGTGATACCCTGCAAGCCATCTCTAAGAGGATATACACTATCTTCTTGTAGCTCTGCTATCATTCCAACCAGATTTTGTCATATTTACAGCACCACTGAACTACATAAACTCTGCCTAAATTGCTTATTATCAATGAGTGGTTTTTTTTGACTTTGGCATACCATAGTGCCGAAGCTACTTTTTCTTTAGACAGCAGTTTACAAGATACATATGAAACTGGGCTACTGGTTCATTGTTCTCCATTTTTTTTTCTGGCAAGTGACTTGATGCTGCCAGGTGAGATTTCTCATTTTGTCACACAAAATTATTGTGAAATTATCATCATGTGAAAGAAAACATTAAATAAATGAATAATCATTACACTAACAAATAAATAAAATATTAATAACTAAATAAATAAGCAATTACACTCTGCCAGATTACTTCAGTGGAAGTCAGGAGGACATTTCAAATCACACTCTTCTGGATCTTTTTTCCACACTTCAAATTAATGCAAAGCAGAAGTAAATCAGCATTGATTGATGTAGCAGTTCTTCCTTCCTTTTTTCTTGCAACATGTTTAATTTCCAATCTCTAAAGACACAATTTTTGTATTTACTGAAACATAATGTATGAAGTTAACATTACAGCTGCTTACATATGTAAAAATGGCTAATCAAATGACATCTGTAAGAAAGACAGAGAAAGGGAAAATAAAAGTGTGTGTGTAGAATCTTACATGCCAAGGTGCTTATGTAGCTACAATACCTAAAAGCAGTGCCTGACGTTCTTGTATTCTACACTGAGTCAAGCCAAAATAAACCAAGGTGCACAAAGTGGAAAATGTAAAGTAGTAAGAGGTTTATAGATATACAGTAAGTTTCAAACAACTGAAAAACAGGTAAATCAATACATCCTCCACTTCATGTTAAATCCTCTTGATTATAACCACTTTACCTTCTGAAGTGTACAAACGTGTTTGCATGCAGTATATAAAAAATCTCTATGTTTTACTCTGTATGAAAACACTACGAATTGCTGTACATTCATGGAAATAACTTTCAAACACAAGTAATGAAGCACAAAATAGGAAGTCACAGGTTAAAATTACTTTTAAAACAGGCATGGTACAGTATATTACGTATATATTATAAAAAGTCTTTCAGACAATATAAAGCAACCACAAAAAACTACTCACCATTTCATATGCTGTTACAATCTTTTTCAAGACCTCTGGAACAATCCCTTGGAGCTCCATTGTCGGATACTGATCACTGAGATTCACTACTACCAGGGGTGTATTATCAGGCCCAACCAAGTGCATGGACACTGCCAAAATGCACTGCATAAGATTTGCTACAGGAGAGAGGCCACATAATTCTTTGAATGAAACTACTGCATTCTGCAAAAAGGAAAGAAAGAGTTTCCTTTACAGTTAAATATGAAATTTAAAGTCTTGTTATTTCAGGATAAAATACTTTACTACCATACTTGAGCTACAACGCTGAGCTACAATTACCACAGTTTTTCCCTGAAGAACTTGCATTTTCGAAACCAATATTACACATACATCTTACAAAAATGTTAAAAAATCACGGAACTCAGTACATGCCACAGAAAAAAACATCTATTTAGAACAAGTATATCTCCTCTCTATCATGGCTAAAATTAATTATGGAAATAAACAGATTCTAAAACATACTGGTTATGTATTTTGAAAAAATTTAAGACATTTTTAAAATGCCACCAAGAGAAAAAAATATTAGATGCTGAATGTCCCAATTAAGCAAACTGAAGTAGTAGTAGGAATTCAGCACATTTGTAGCTTTAAACATACCTGAACTACAGTCCAGATGTGCTATGGATCTGCGGGTTCCTATTTGGTGTAATTCACAAACCCAGCACTCCACTATTGATGTATTCCTATCATAGAGTCACACTTAAGTGAATTTTTTAAGGTATTTTAACTTAAATACTGATTCTGTACCTTTCCCTAAGATTTCTTACAGTCATATTTTATATCCAGTATGGTAGAATATAAAGCCATAAGTTTAAACTTGAAGAAAGTTTACAGCATTGGAAATACAGTGTGACTCCAAGTAGCCACTGACATTGCACAGTGGGAATATTGTCAGCACTGTACAGAATTTAGTGTTTTTGTATCAGTTGGGAACTAGTGATCTGGAGGTCTGGAGTTTGTGTTCCTGTAGGAAATAAAAACAAAAATATGGTATATTTAAGTTACAAATGTGCTCAGTGCTCCTTTCTGTCATATCATGCCCAGGCAGAAGATCTGGTACAAATTTTCATTTTAATCCAAAGCACTTTCCATCTTGCTGGCATGGTAAGACTCATTTGTGGACATGTCTCCTAGAAAGATATAATGTCAACCTTAACTCAAACAGGAAATATTTTGCCGTCCCTTTATCAGACAAAATACCAAAGCAGACTTCCAAATATGTATGTACAGCATATTTATGCAAAATTATGTGAACACTAAATTGCACCTACCCAGTCACATAGAGTGTACTTTTAGTAAATGTCCAGGAAACAAAACCTTATTTTATCAATTGATGTACACTTCAATGATACAATAGTTACACAGCTCAAGTGACAGACATTGGGAAGTCCAGTCAAACAGATTTTGTTTGAGGTAAGTACCATGGATAAGCCATTATAAACAACCATTTTACAGAGAGGTTAATGAGGACCCAGGGATTTTATATATCTATTAATGACAGGCAGGACAGGACTAACACGTACTACTATTGTAACTCTTGCCTTTGGACTTCCAAAGCTATATCCAGAGACTATTCCTCATAATGTTAAGTAACTTAAACATGAAACATCACATCCAGTTCAATCACCCATATTATACTTTTATCAGTGATTAATACATAACAAGCTATGACATCAGCTTTTTTCATGGTAATATAGGAACAAAAGAAACAAAAAAGGTTATTCTTATACAGATTTAGACAAACTATTAAACTTGCTGCTGCACGTTTTCTTTTTTCCTCTTATTTCATCTTATATTAAAAAAACTAAACTAACCTTTGCCCTTTATAATCTGGCTTCTGAGGATATAATGGTCATAAAAACCATTACAATTTATAACACAAAATTTCTGTAATATAGAAGTTAAACAAATCTCACATTCCCTGACATAAATTCTTATTTTGAGTGGTTTATTTGTTTTTATTAGCTATAAAAACTTAGTTACACAGAGTTTAAACAGCACACATTACACAATCTGTTAGCAAAGTTAAGAAAAACTCATCTTCTCTCATGTGCCTAAAATATATCTTCCCGATAGCATTTTGAGATAATGATAAATTTAGTTGATAGCACATCTTTCAAACTGATAGAATAAAATACATAAAATACCTTTTAATATTGCATGTTAAAAGAAACCCCACTGTAGAGTCTGTTTTCAATTATATCATTATACTGTGCATACTTCAGCATGCACATTCAAGAGCTTAATGTAGCTACACAAAATTCTATGTTTTTACTGCTTCCTCAACTCAGTTCATCCTTGAAAAGTATCTTAAAATACAGAATTCTTCATATGACAGAATTCCAGTCTTTAGTAGGTTAACTACAGGTAAAGTTCACTTTACATGTAGCCTGTAATTTGAAGCATTTATGAGTCAAAAGTATCATCCCTGCATTTTTTTAAATTAAAAGAGCAAATTTATATACCAAGTGGAATGAGAGAGCCGCATAATAATGTACTAATTTCTTCTTTCATATAAAAGTAGCTTTAAAATTGTATTAATATTAGAATCTCTTTAATATAAAATTATTCACAAAGGAAATTTATATACACCGCTGTGCCTTTAAAATCTAGAATCACGTCTCAGACATTTCCTTTAATCTATTTTTCCTCTTAACACCAAGAGGATTTGAGAGGTCAGTCCATATGAAATGACAGTTATTAATTTTGTTGATAACTGCTACTATTCCATTAGAAGTTCATAAATAATTAGAAGTTTTATTAAATGGAATGTAACTTTACAATTCAATTTTAATACATTTTTAAAAGAAGTTATTTACCTGGAATCTCCAAGTAACACATTTTTTAAAGTGAGATCTCTTGGCTTCCTCAAAACAAAGCGCCTCAGACTGCACTTTTTCCCTAAATTCAATGTGTTTACTGACATGACATTTAAAATAGGACAAATTCTTCTAGAAGATGCCTTCTAATACCTTAGTGCTAATGTCATATATTTCTAACACAGCAAGGAAGAGCAATGGAAAACCTTCTACTTGGGACTAAAGAAAAAACATAACTTTGGTGAAACTATGCTAAACATTCTTAGACGTACAAGTAAGGTCTCTGATAAGCATTAAAGTCTCCCTTTCCTATCTGTTGCATATTCTTCCCACATTTCTAATTATTTTTTTAAAACTAAAATATAGCCATACTTTCTTTTAGTGTAGTTCTAATGTTCCTTCAAAGACATAGGATGAGTCTACAGGGTTGATTTTTAACACCGGAATCATATTTCCAGTTCACATTCAACAAAATACATGTGTGCATTCGAAGTTGCATCGGTAGACAGTTGACCTGAAAGACTCCTCTGACATGATCCATTCTTAAGAGCTGTTCAGAATTAGACTCAAATAGTTCAATATACAAGACACTTAAAAAAGCAAGTATTCAATATGCATCATAATACAAAGGTACACATATGAACCAATAAATTGATTATAAAACTGTACCTGCATATTTTCTCTCAAATCCGTAGCATCCCGAATAGGTTGGAGGGCATTCTTGAATACTTCATCTATTGCTTTAATCCATAATGTTCTCATTGAAGCATATTCCCTTGATTTCTTGCCCTTCCTCACAGAGAGGCCCCTCTTATGAGGTTTCCCACCACCCCTTCGATTAGTAATGGCCACATGCACAAACAAGGAGGCATGAGCTAAACTTTCACCAGTCAATGACTGCAGAGGAACGTGCCGATAACCAGTCTGGAGACACTCAAAGGGAATAGTGTATTGCCCGATAAACTCGTCCCCAATGTAATCATCATCCAGTACTACAAAACGCACCATAGCTAGCTCTGGTAAATTTATTTGAAATTCAAAGCTTTCATCAAAAATCGGATTATCCCCGTTCTGATGCATAGTTTTCGTCCTTTGCTCAGCACAGTCAGCAGGGATTCCGTGTATTTCAACATAGACATAAGGATCCACAACATCACCTTTGGCACCTGATCCTTTGGGTTTAGGGAAGTTTTGCCCACTAATGATTTTAATATGAAGCAGCTGAGGCGAAACTCCAGGCACGGTGTCTTTTGTATTTGCGCTAAAGAAGGAAACTTCTTCTCTCATGATAGCGGGACGAAGGACATAGCCACAGTTTCCATTTTGTCGAAACCAACCAATGTTAAGGTCCATCATTAAGCCAGGTGTCTGAAAGTTCATTGCTACTATCTGACAACCACATTTCCAAAAGTCCTGGGGATTCATATTACTAGAGTCAATCCTCATAGGACTGGGGAAAACCCTCGCGAGAAAACGTTTGTTATAGTTCACAAAGTCTCCTGGGTTTTCATTGGCATATTTGCTAGCAAGCACTTCATTAAAAGAGCACACTTCCCAATACTTCTGGAGCTGAAATGAAACTTGAAACTCTTTGAACTGAACTGATTTACATATGCTTACCAACTCAGAGAGATCTTTGCAGAGCTGGAATCGTTTCCCTGTCATTGAGTTTTGCTGTTCTACCCCTTCTTTTGCCACTCTCTGTGACATTTCTGCTCCTTCGTCTTCATCTGTAACATCTCCCTCTAGTCCAGAACAATTAGCAGAAAGCTTCTTTGCTTTAATTAGTATTTTCCCTTTAAGTGATTCCGGTGATGGAAGGTAAGACTCCTCAATGTTTGGAGACTGCGTATGCAGTTTGTCGCCCAAAATTTTCTTCATGTGTTGTACCATCACCTTCTGCTGCTTAATAGAACAATGATTTTCTAAACACAAAATAAGAGGGTATTCTGAAGCAAAAAAGGCATACTTGTTAATAATGTCAATCACACTACGGAAGACAATTTGTGATGTCATTGTATGCCCTGTGTAAATCACAGGCTCATTATCTGGACCATCCCAAACATCCAGTTCAACACTTCGACAACCCATTTTTAGAGCACGAATGTAACCCGTGATGTCAGAAGGCCCTCGAAACTGATCCTCTATCAAGTATGTATTATGAGATGAATTTATAAAATAATGAGATAAAGGTTGTTTCATATCTTGACAAACTTTTTTATGCTCTGGGTCAAATATATGGCAGTCTGGTGAAGTAAGGTAATTTGTAAACCCATCTATAGAAAGACAACCCTTTTCCTGGCCCTCTTTGGCTGGCTCATATTTCTGAATAATTTCAAGGCTTATTTCTTCTGTGACCTGTGCCATACCCTGTTCTGCTTCCAAAAACATCATGAGGTCCTTAGTATCTAGAAATTCTTTATTGCTTGAAAATTGAACTAACAAGAAATAGATTTCAGGTCTGGTACAAAGCTCATGAAAAACTTCGATAAATTCTTCTTTTGTTACTTCAGTACCAGTTTTTTCCCTGGATCTATGTAACTCCTTGAATTTTAATTCAATTTTATTAGTTTTTAAACCAGGGTTTAAGTCTTTTATAAACTGTACAGCATTACATAGGGGTATATGTCCCAGATTATCTACATCTGATTGACTGAACATTTGTGAAAGCCACGAAGTCCGCATATTATCTTGAGTAGTTCCTAGCATATCCAGAGTATGTTTTCCATAAGAAATCAGGTATCTTAAGCCAGTAACCCAAATATTTGCAACGTCTGCTGAGTTAGCAACCAAATCTAGTGACTCATAATTTTCTCCATATATAATTGAAAACGCACAGTCTTCTGATATCTGGTCATATATTCCATTGCTGCGAAAGATATCTGTATTTTTTCCTGTTCTTACTTCTTTGATTGACTTGATATCAATCTTTGCTTTTTCAGAATCCTTTTTTGAAGGTTCCCAACGGAGAGACTGCATATCAGCATCCAAAAGAAAGTATCGGTGATACACCCTGGAGTTGGATCGGACCTTTTTGAGCTCGGAGCCTTCCACCATGGCGTTGATGCAGTCGCTTGCACTGCTGATCTTCTTCTCTGTGGGCATGCTGCTGAAAGACACAGTCTTCTTCCTTTCTCGCTTCTGTTTCGTACCATCCTGGTAAACAAGGGAATAGGGAGGAGAAAAAATAATTTATCAGTATGATTTTACTCAACATTGAAATGGGTTTCAACTTATTGAACTCAAAGTTCATCAAGTAGTTCAATAATACTAATAATGCCTTAATATTTGCTCTTACTTCTATGAGTAATCCTCCACAGTTTATTTTTAGTACTTTTGATGGACACAAAATTTAAAAAATTAGTTTTGAATGCTAACAAAATAATAATGCCGTGGTATTGCATATATGTATGTGCATTTTATTTTAGGAGTTGTACCCTACTCAGAGAGAGAACAAGTTCTAAAGTGAAGCAGTGAAGTAGGAAGCAAGCTTTTCTCTGAGTCCTTATACAGTCCTACAGAGACACTTGTCAAACCTGTCAGCACAGAATATAATGCTTTAATACCATGCTGACAGGGTCCTTGTGAACACCAGAGGAACAATAATACACAATTAACTACAAAAAATCCATAGGACATAATCCTAACTACATAAAATCTAAAATCCATAGGACATGGCCCTAATCTAAGCATACAAGATAATAACAGCACTTCTTTATGCAAAGCTTCCTTCACCAGTGCACCCATCCATGTTCTTCCCACAGACTGACCACAGCACTCTCACATCCCTCCCCTTGGCAGGAAAATACCCATGACAGTCTAAACAAGCTGAAACACAAGGAACTGGACTGGAGCAGATGTGGCTCTGCAACTTCTGAGTTTCAGAAAATACAGCAGTGACTCAGAACGGAACTTTTCAGACAGTGTAACTGTTTCCAAAGAACCTTCATGTCATTAGAAAGAACTTGAATAGAAGATCTGGTCAGGAAGGGAAGCTAAAGTGACTCACCATTGCTCTTAAAACAGTGAGATAACCCAGAGGTCTTGCTTTACTAGAGAAAGCTTAAGTACATAAGGATATATAAGCATAAAAAAGGGGGGAAAATTAATTTAACTACCTTTATTGTACCTATTTGTGCAAAAAAATCATCAACACATGACTTAAGAACAATCAATTTCATATGAACTGAATTTAAGAAACTTGTGTGCTTTCATTATCTGCATTTTCTGAGACTGAAAAATGCTAGGAATTTTTTTTCTGAAAGCAACTTCTGTCTTGAGGAGCTAAATTTTAGTCTGAAAAACACTTCCATTAAAAATATTTTTTATATTAGATGACATGTTAATTAGACGTGTTCGTCTTATGAACCAGCACAGTGAAAAAAAATCACTTTTCCAGCTTTATTTAAAAAAATGAAAAAAAAATAATTTTGATATTCCCTGAAACAGTATTCCATTTGAAGTATGTTCCAGTGCAAATCAGTATTGCTTAAATGGCATAAAGGAAAGTGAAAGAAAACTTTTAACGATTGCTATGCTGAACAGATGTTCAAATAAAAACCATCCATTACAAAATACATTTCCAGCTCAGTGCACATGTGCTGTATGTTTAATTTCATTAAATTAAAAATGCGGAGTCCTGGTTTTGTAATTTAATTTATAAACATCTGAAAAGTCTTTCATTGAAAACAATGATTAGTAAAGTGAGTGGCTTTAATATTTGTTGTTCCATGTTTAAGAAAATTAATCAACCATATTATTTTTGCACCTTTAATGACGGCAGAATTTGCTTTGTTCAAGTTCTCAAGAGACCAGTAAAAGCGAATAACCCTGCAGAGGACTCTTATTTCCAACTGCAGATCAAACACCTGCAATGGATACTGCACAGGGTTGATTCTCAGAATCTCATTACATGTACTTTAGGCATAAGGATTTTTTTCAAACAAAAGCAAGTTTCCTTAACTTAAAAAAAAAAAAATCAAATGTGATTTTTGATTACAGTGTTTTTTGTTGTATTTAAAGCCTAGCTTGTTTGTCTACCTATTTTTATCTCCTAACCTGAAAAAACGGCAAAGGACAGTCCCATATAAATGAGCAGTGATATTCCTGCCTGGTACTTCAGAGCTTGGAATTAAGCATTTTGAAGCTCCTTGATGCTCCAGATTTCTCAGTCACAAACCTGGGAGAGAAATACATTTTTCTAACTGTTGAGTGAGAGACAGCTGATAGATAACCTCCTGACACCAGAACCATCAAGGCCCATCAAGTATTACCTTGCCTGACCGTGACCAGAAGAAAGGTCTACACCCTTCTCTATGATCAGGATTGTATCTGATCCAAGTCACTGAACCACAAAAGAAAAAAAATATATCTTCCATTTCTTGATGCCATCTGATGCAAACAAGCCCATCTCAAGGCAGTTCCAGTGCCAGCTCTGCTTACTGAAAGCTTGAACTGGAGATCATGCACATGGATCAGAGGAGCAATTCAATATATCACCTGCAAGATTATTTTGCCTGCCTGCCAGATGAATTCACAGCCAGTTCAGCAGTACTCTTCATTTTTGCAGGATAAAGGAGTCAAGCCACTCAGATTATTTATATAAAGCCAGCACCACAGTGTGAATTACTGTGAAAATATTCTGAGCTCCAGGACACCTGTCATAAGTTTTTGCTTCTCCAGAGATCAATAATCCTGAACTACCAGATTGCCTGTGCAAGTCCGATCCTGACAGCAACATAGCAGTCATGATCAATCTGTGTGATTAGAGTAACTTCCAGGATATTTCACCAAAAGCACTTCTGAGAAGAATTCACCTGTATGAAAAGGCACAGAAAAGAAACTCTCACTCCACAAGCTGAGAATGCAATTGCATAGAGCATGCACAAACTGCGTGAAACTCATTTGTGAGCCTTGACAATATAGTCTGGCATGGAGGAGACAGATTTATTCTGCTATAAGACGTGGAGGATTTCACCCTGAAAGTGAGGTGGCATTCATGAACTGCGTCAAGTCTCTCATGGCCTTAGGCCTACCTTGAATCAGAAAGAATGGCATATCAGAAAACTGCATGTTTCTGAACAAACACAGGAGTGACTTCTTGACCTTCATGGGACTTACAGGGTTCTTGCTGCTCAACATGCTCAAAGCCACACTGACTTTATAGTGCAGACGCATAATTCAGTCCAAGGCAGCAGCTACAATTTTTGTGCTGAACCAACTTTCAGTCATTCTAGGATCTCTCACACAATGAAGACCATGTCAGTATCCCGTTTATAACATGTCCTGTCAACATTACAGGACTTCCCCTGAAGACTGTCTGTGCTTCATAAGACTTAACCACTGAAACCAGAGCAGCCACCTCATCAATACATTTCCTAATACTATTCATGCCCCAGCCGAGGTCACCTGCAAGACATTTTGAGGAACAGACTAGACCACAGATAAAACTGTTTTGAAACATTGCTCATAAACACTACAAGCAACTACACAAAGAGTTTAGTTTATCCAGCATTTCCTAGCGACCGAAAGCAAAGCATCTAGCAGTTTAAGAAACAGACATAATCCCAGCTGTCACCTGTGGCACTAAAGAGACAGAGACAGCTGGAGAAAATGGATTAAAAGCACAAGGAAGGAGAATATATCCATGATAACATTTTTTTTATTCGTCTCAAGGTACCAACAAAGAAATAACTGCGTGACTAAGACAGCATTCTCTACAAAATAGAATTCTGGAGACAACAGAGAATCTTCAATCAGACATTGAGAGAGATCCACACCATTCCTGAACTGCAGTGCTTTTAATTTATGCAACTTCAAGATAAAATTACTTAAAAGGCAGCTCCAATAATCATTGGCAATGGCAGGGACAGCAGTAGAATTCAAACAGAGATTTGATAATGTAATAGATCAGGATGACAGAGGCAAGGATGAATTGTACAAAATTTGTAAACATCTCCTAAAGGAAAGGAAGCAGACAGTGAACTTTACGACCCATAGAGTGAATCATGCCCCAGGAGCAGTACTTAAAAAATATGTAAACACTGAGCTGCCAAGATGTTTATGTACCGCTTGGTCCAGTGAAATTAATGATTTTAGCCCAAGGCAGGAGCTTGCCAACCCCATCAAAGTGCTAAGTGTGGGGCTGCAGCTAGGGCACAGTGCAGGACACTCCTTCTACCTGCCAATACACAGCAGTCCTCACACTGGCCCATGCAAACTTTGGAAATGGCTGCCTGTGATCCTGCCTCTCGCTGTGACTAAAGACATCTGCAGCTCTGAGGTGGTCATTCCTAGACTGGAAAATCCAGACCTCTACCTGGATTTATGCCACTAAGGTCCTCTTTCTAGAACAGAGGACTTCAAACAGAAAAGACAATGGTAACAAGAGGAAGTGGCACAATGACAGATTTCTAGAGCACTTGTCTGGGAAGTGAAAGTCCCTGATGTCATAAAACATAAACAATCCACTTGGTGACCCTGAATGCAAAATTTAGTCCACGGAGCAAGGACCTGAACACAGAATTTTGTCCTCTCAATACCCACCTCCCCAGGTCCTGCTGCTACTTGTTTATACTCTAACCATAAAGAATTTCCATTCATTTCCATCCATACCAGAGGTTCACCAAAGCGTGGAAGGCAGCTCCATGCTCATCTTGAGGGCACATGGCTAAGCACTCCAAGATGCCCAGGCAGAGGGACCAGAGCCCAAGCACTCCATGAGTAGGTGAGTGCTCAGCCCACCAAGCCATTACATGAGAAACAAGAATTCAAAACACATCCCCTTGAAGTGCAGCACCTCACCTTGGCTGTTTGATTGCCAAGGACTGAGCTTTGACAGCCTCTGAGAAAACTCACACATCTTGAGGCAATAATGGTACATAGTCTGTAGGAGCTACAGTCCCAAGAATGCCTACTAAGTTCATCCCAAACAGGCTTAGAAACAAGATAAATGTGAGCCATTCAGCCTAGCAAGGTCTGTACAGAGGTACAGGAATAAGACTGCAATCACATACAGCGTCACAAGAGCTTTCAAATATAATTTTTTTTCTTTCTGCATGAAAGTTCTGAATTAAGCAGCCTTCTGAACCTGAAGGCTAGTAGTGTACCTATACTCTGAGCAATTACAGGTGAGTAGGTGAGAAGAAAGGCCAGACCTAAGTTTGGTAATTTTAATTTTTATCAAATTACACTAATATTTCATGCAATATAGCATGAAAGCTGTTTTAGATGTAATTTAATGTACATCTGTAGCCAACAGTTTCAGTAAAATTCATTACTTTATGGTAAGAACAGGCGGTCTGATGATCTTCATCATGAACACAAAGGGAACTACTCTTCTGACACTATACAACTCATTGATGACTTGATTTTTAGAGTACATGTGATACTTACAGAGCCAATTCGAGCACAAGATCTGTTTTCATCAGATGCAATTCAGCAATAATTGTGAAATCACCTAACTTGAAGACATGACGTAGAACAAGTCTATTTCAGGAAGTGATAAGTTAAAAAAAATACAACTGATGCTTTATTTAATTAAGATTCTTAACCATTTTTCTTCAAAACAAAAAAACTTGAAATTTATAGATTTTCTTCATATTCAAGGCAGCATGTCTATACATATATACATGTCTATACATATATACATACATTACTCAAAGGAAAAATGACACATTGTTAAGTTAGTCCTTTAAAATATTAATTTTTAATGCATTTTGTTAAAAATGTAATACCAGTAACTTGCTCTTTTCCAAAGTTCCACCTGTGGTTTTAGAGATACAAATGCTAGTGTAGATGAGCAAATGAGCTACAAATGCAATGTCATATCGTCTTTATCTCTATAAATATTTTTAGCTCAAAAATATTTAGTGTTTTCTTTTAAAAAACACCTGTAACTGAAACAGCAATTATGAATAGGACCACTTGTTTTTGCAAACACATATGAAAAAAACAAATCATCATGTATAGTTTACCTATGCACAGCTGCCAACTCATTCTACAGCATAGAATGCAGCAGTATAAAAGAAGCTAAGAGTTTTTGTGTAAAAAAGGCAGTAGGAAAAAAGGAAGGAAAATATCAGGTAGCTCAAATCAGCAATGTTTCATCTTTGATACACAAAATTTAGCACTGATTTCAAAAGTTACATGCAGTTAAAGGTAGAGTGAGAATCTTCTTTGGAAGATTGTGGGGGAAAAGGGAGAAAAGAGCTGGGAGGAAGAAGAAGAGGTGGTGGTGCAGAAAAGGCACGTCACCATCAGGAGCCACATGCCCAAGGCAGGAGCTCGGAGCTCTATACCCTTATCCTTGATGCACCCTCTCTCAGCCTAACTCTCCTGGAATCAACAACTCAGCAGAAGAATCTGCTGACAGCCACCACTCAGCCCCTCTCTTCCAGCCAAGCATCCTCTCTTCCTAGTCAGCACCTTCTAATTTGCCATTACCGGAGATTCTTACTAACACAGTGACCTGGATTCACTGAAAGGCACATACTTTTTAATGCTGTAACACAGCTGCCCAAAGCTTCCAGAGCATGCAGAAAAGCAAGAAAAACTCTCCAAGTAATCAGCAGTTCAGCTGACAGGATGCCAAACACTTCAGAAATGGCATGTGTTAAATCAGACTGTGTCCAAGAGTTTCTGTAGCCACTGTTTAACTGCACACAGCTCCGAGCAGTTGTATGTAAAACGAAGTAGAGTCCTCGACTGAAGTAACTATCTGAGGAAAGACAAAACATCAGCTATTTGGAAAACACAAGTCCTCCCACTTGTTGTGAATCACTGTATTTGTGCTCAGCATTTAAATATTTCCCCACAAACTCGTACTCATGACCTATCTGTTGTTTGCAGAAAACTTTTAAAAGGAACATATTTTTCTAACGTCTGGTGGGTTGACCCCAGCCAGACCCAGTTACACAATGTTATAAATAACAATGAGGAGGAATGAAAATACGATTAGTTGAATAAGTAACAATTGAGTTGGGGTTTTTTTTGTGGTTTTTGGGGTTTGTTTTTTTTTGTTGCTGTTGTTGGTTTTGTTTGTTTCTGTTTTTATTAAAATAATTATGTGATTAAATTGTTATGGAGCTCAATATTCAAACAAAAATGACCTATACTATTTCAGATGAGGAAACTGCATGGTTCATGATACAATTAAACCAATTCTCTCTTCAACCCCTCTTCAAAATAGTAATTTTCTGTCCAGTCTCTTCCTCCTCCTGCCCCAGTTGCATCTCCCTTCTCCCCACTTCAGCTCCTCAGACCCTCATTAGCAGCCTGTCTGACACACAGTAAGTTAACTTACCTCACTACCTCAGGAAACAAAAACCATCTATTTTCTTCCAAATTAGTTTTCTGCAATTTTAGTGAGCTGGAACAATTTTCCATGTGACCAGCTAAGTATCAGAGCTGGTTCAAAATAACCTCTGGAAGCAAAGAACCAATTAAAAATGGGAGGAAAGAACAGAATCACTCACTTTTATCAAGAAATTCATTCCATTAAAATCAATGTAGTTGAAACTGTTCTGTTGAAATCCAATCCTGCATGAACTGACACTGGATTTTTATGTCACTAGGTTTTGTGGTGGACTTGATAATCTTAAAGGTCTTTTCCAACCTAAAAAATTCTATTACAGAAAACAAAATCTCACATCTTGGCCCACTCACAGAGTACAGCAGCAATTTTACAAACATAAAACATAAAGGCAAGCTATAAGAAAGAGCTGCCAACATCATAAAATAACAGAATTCAGGTTCTCAGGCTCTTTGGCTCATTTGTTCTGCCTCATTTCAAGAAAACAGGACACCAGAAAATTTATGATTCTATGACATGAGAGAGATCACTTTCACACTACCTATTAGAAAGAGCAGAGAAAAACAGTAGCCTGTGTTGACCTTGTTGCTGTTATAGCAGCAATTTAACTCAAAAGACTGCGACGAGCCAGGAAATAACAGGATATGGTTTTGCAAATAGAGTCTAGACTAAAGGCTTTCTCTGCAAAACTTCCTACAGAAGAGCTTATTTAGTCATTTGATCAGCTCACCAAGAGTAAAGAAACCATCTTTTAATATGTTTTTTATGTTGCTGTCTCCAGTATCCTCAGGTTTTTCATTATTCAAATGCTCTCGCAGGATGTCACAGGGGAGCCTTCCCTGTGCTTCATGGCACAGATACAGACTCACAGAATATTCTGAGTTGGAAGGGACCCACAAGGATCATCAAGTCCAAGGCAGACACTTCCTTCACAAAGATGCTGAAGACATCCACAGGCACAATGCTGCTTGCTCCCTTCTCACTCGGCTCTAACATAAATCCACTCCATATTCTTTTGAAGAAAAAGTAAACAATCTGATACTGCCTATTGTGCTGAAAATAAAGGACCTGAAACCACTTTTACTGCGTTTGATTTTGACCTAAATTTTAAAGTCTGTGGCAACTAAGATTTCCACATTCTGCAGTTTCATGC
This sequence comes from Poecile atricapillus, assembly GCF_030490865.1. Classification (NCBI taxonomy): domain Eukaryota; kingdom Metazoa; phylum Chordata; class Aves; order Passeriformes; family Paridae; genus Poecile; species Poecile atricapillus. The sequence continues at coordinate 35,956,784 of NC_081250.1, read as the reverse complement.
TGCCATGTATGTTTGCATTCTAGCAGCAATTACTATGATACACCATTCTCAGATTCTGTCATTTTATAACATAATTTTATTATTGTATTATTTATTACATAATTCTAAATATTATAACAATATATTTTATATATTGTTAATATATAATATTATATCTGAATATTAAAACACAGTAGCAAAACCAAAATTCAAACACCATTGAGGCATTCTTTTTTGTAAGAGTTTATCTGCAGATGTATGAAATTAAAATGAAGGGTCATTTGGTTTCAGGGGTTAATTTACAATACAGATTAGCAGGGGAAAGGGGGGAAAAAAGTCTGATCTGAAAGGAAAATAAATAAGAAGCATTTAAGGAAACTACCCAGACTGCTGTGAGCACAGAGAGCCAAAGCCTGAGTTATGCTTGGCATGAATGTCTCAGTTCTCAGTGTTACTGAGTCAGTCACAGTTCAGCCTTCTGGGGAGCATTTCCAATGGAGCAAAAGAAGTATCCCATTTTCACAAACTCGATAAAAGCAAAACATGCATATTTCAGATCCAAACAACCAACATCTTAACCAAATCCCTATAAACTGCAATAGTTATTTACAAAAACAGCAGTTACTAAGTACTGAGCCTTAAACTGAGGAAAGCATAGAAAGCTGTTAAAAATTGCTTGATGGCAAGAAGAGTTTTAACCTTAGGCAAGTAAGGAGAGTTTTTTTAGATTCCTAATTTCTTACATATTAAGAAATTATGTCTAAACTATGACAAACAGGTCATTTTAACTAGTACAGAGAAACTTATGCTTATTATAACCATTTACTTCTTTTCTCACTTCAAATACCAGAAAAAGTAATAGAAGCTACAGATGATTTTATCTTGAATAATAATGTAGGGTGACAAAGCTGATGCTGCATGTAAAGGTACTAAAGGATTTTAAATTGGCTCAACAAAAAGGTTCAACAGGTTACAGCATGGCTCAGGAGGGAGGAAGGCTCTGAGGCTTCACTGCTATCTGTAAAACCAGCAAGAAGCTCTTTCTGCTGCACATGCACATATTTAAACTGAGCATTTTCATTTTCAGGTCTCCAATAACATTTTAAATACCCAAACATTATAGCTAAGCAACACTTTCAGGAGCATTCTAATCAAGACTTATCAACAAGATTTAATAAGCAGCAGTCTGAAGCTGAACATCAGATTCCCTTCAAGCATTCATAGCTGCATGTTAGTTCCACCGGTAGGAAGCGTGGCATTTTTCCATTTCTTGTTTCGCTCATAAACAGCAATTTCACCGAATTGGTAAAACACGTAGCGCAGCTGTCAGCCTTTAAAGCAAAAGTAAAGTATGTGGGTGACTTTGAAATATAACAGAATAACTATGTTTAAGATTTCTGTAATTTCAGATGCAGGCTCTGCAGAAAGTCGCTTTACCTCTCCCTCTGCTGCTGCCGTTCAGCATCATAGAGGAAGAGAAGCCAACAGCATCACCAGCAAGTAGTGAGACCGAGCACTGGCTCAAGACTCCCAACCCTTTTCCACTCTTGGGAAAGCCTTCCCAGCAGCTTTTCCAGATTTTCCCACAGACACAGTGTTGGGTTTGGTTTATTACCAACTTTCCTGCATAGCAGGCCCAGATATCACCCTATCTGATTCAAAACAAAACAGGACAAACCAACTAACAAAAACACACTTGTAGAGTGTGCATCTCAGGATGATATTACAGGTTCATACTCCATGAAATTACATAAATTTAAATACTAAAAAAAACACTAATATGGAAAATGACACCTTACTCCATGCAGACAAGATTCTTATTTTCAATGTTGCATATGCAGCCAACAAATCAAAATAATTGTGTTTGTTATGATTGACTAATTTAGTCAGAAAGCAGTAAAGTACCTTGTCTCTCTCCTTTACTATAAGAGAAAATCTACATGATATTCCCTTAACTGTTAACATCAGTTGCTCACAAAAATTAAAGAGCAGATTGACCACAAATGTGTTCCCTAATTTATAGGAATGGCTTTTTCACACATCCTTACAGGTCATCCCACCCAACCTATCAGCACAATGTTATGATTAAATCATGCATTTTTACTTTCCCTGACATGGCAAAATGTTCCCTTCCACCTGTGCTGTCAGTTTGTGTATTTTGTCCAAATTTCAATCCAAATGTCATCTGTTCTCTTGGAAAGCTCCTGGTGTTTTTGTGCTCTTTCCTGTTGCTGAGTGTTTTCCAGGGAACAAGGAAGTCTTTAGTTTTACAGAAGTAAAATTATCACCTATAGGTTATTTTTTCCAAGTCAGACATTCAGGCTACAGAGTAATAAAGTGTGCAATTTTTTTCATTCTAAAAACTATCATTACCACTGCCCTGCAGCTTTCAACTCATCAACTGATTTTCTTCACTCTAGTGATTGATGAATAGCGTCTTCAGATTTGCTTCTGGACTAATTGTAATTGGACCAGCAAATTTCATAAGATCACTTTAAAGAAAAAAATGGAACTTCGCAGACCAAATTGTTCTCTTTGCGTGGTTTCAGGTAAGTTCCTTTTTGTCTATTAGGAGAGTGACTATTATCAATATTAACTTTTCAATGCCACAAAGAGTCACGCAAATAATTTAGTATTAAATCAAATACAAAAGTTGGAACTTTTAGAAACTTACAGCTTGCTAAACAAATATTATCTTGCAAATTCTTGAGTTGCTACTTCAGCCTTATTACTTAGATGGCAATGACAAAGAAACAGCGATATCTAGCTGTTGATTTTTAACAATTCTTATGATACAGATCAAAAATACTTACTAGGTTATCACACGGCCAGACATGAGCACCCAAGTACCTTTGCTAAGCACGTAAGGCTGTTTCTGACTTGTTTTTCTTGTTGATTTTCAGGTGTATGTAATTTAGAGTTGTCAAAAAATTACAGGAAATTCTCATGCTGAATGCTACATCAATGCCCTTCTCCCCCCCTTAACTCAGTTCTTTAATTATTCATAACAGTTACAGGCACTTAGGAAAGAACAGTGAATTATAAATATTTAATACAAGATGCCTGTAACAGAAAGACATGAGAGAGACTACAAAAATCAAATAAAGTATTTGTTTATCCCAAGTAAAATAAAAAGCAAGGCAGGTGATCTTTATATTTATATAAGTGTTCAAAGCTTTGACAAAGCAAACTTATTAAGTCATCAGTATGCTTTACCGAATAATTACAACCAAACAAATAAAAATTGGCAGGTACACCAGTTTTCTTCAGACTTTTAGTATTTTAAAGGGATCTATTTTGATTGCTCGCTACAAGTTTGCCTTGTGAGGAATGCTGAAGAAGTATCACTACAGGACATCACAGTTTAAAAATATTAAAGGATGCAAGAGTCAAGAGCAAATACACCGAAGACAAATTTTAAATTCTCATCTACGACAGCAGCATCTTAGCAAGCAGCTGCTAAGAAATTCTCAATATAAATTAGAATTATAGCACTTGGGGTGGTAAGAAAGTATGAAAGAACTTAAAAATATTGTCAAATACAGTTTATAACCCTTATAGTTGTGGAGGAAGGCTAAGGATACAATGCACACAAACTTCAATATAATAGGGCAGGTAAAAAAATTCGAATTTTTAATTTTCACAACTCACAGTATTTTAATACTTGGTACAGGCAATAATGAAAATATGTTAATACCATAATTGTGTTCTACAGAGGAAAGAAATAATTACCAGGAAAACAAGACTCCTTTTTTAACCCACTAAGTCATACAAGGGAAATATCATTAATCTTTAATTACTATGTTCATGTACCATATCTCAATACCCTGTATGCAGCTTTCTAAATTTCTTACACATCACAAATACTTAAAAAGTCACAAAAATTAACTCACATGATATCCAAAACTAAAACAAATCACAGAAGCAAAACAATTCTCTCATCTGTTTTCTTCAAATTGTATTACTTTCTGCTCACTCTGAAACCAAAGGCCTCCACTGATTCTGCTATCCCTGTCCTTTGAAATCAGCTCAGGGTCCCAATATGAAGGCCTCCCTGCCAAACCAACAGGAAAAAAATGTGCATGCCTGGGATGGGCAAGAAAAGGCTGAAGAAGAAAAGTTTAGATAATTCTTAGAAACTATATTAATTTTCCTTATCTCAGCATTATAGCCATCCACCATGAAAACTCACAGTGATTAAATGATTTCATGGGGAGAAGTTTTATTCTTGTTCCATGCAACAGAGACAGAAACTAGAACTGTTCCCTTACAGCTAACACCCTCACTCTCCCAGCTTACTACTTCCAACTTTATTTTCTCTTTTGCTATAACTACAGATTAACAAAACTTTCCAAACATATTATTTTATTAGTTCATATTTTCTTGTTCTAAAATGATTTGAACATCCATCTTCAACATGGAATCCTTTGTGAAAAAAATGCTTTCTTTTCCTAGAACCGTTAGTTAGAACTGAAAATGTGTCACAGGAGCCACTTTTGTACCTAAAGCATGCACATAGTTTAATCAAGATGTGGTTTAGAGTATATTTAGATTGTACTTGAAAGTTTGCCTGTACAGTGGAGAGTAATGCAAAGAAAATCCCAGCTGTAAATGACACCAGAGTACCAGGAAAAGTACTAGAATGGACACAGTTACATTTGCAAATGTGTCTTTTGGTTACCCAGTTTACTCCTCCCAGTAGCTGAACTATGCCAGGAAAAAAAGCCTGCTGTCAGAATTTGTGTGGTCCCTAAAAATGGAGCTGGCCCTCATGTCACCTACACCAATAAACCTAGTGAAAAGCAGACAAGCCTTCAGTATTAATACTTACACTTGGACCCTGAAAATAAAGGCAAGTACTCAAATGCCATAATGAAATCTGAAGGAACAACATTTTATATTTTTAAGAACTCTCAGAATAGTTTAACTGATACAAAGATTAAAATAGTAAATCCTTAACTTCTTACAAAACCAGAGAGATTATTAGATTAAAAAGAAAAAACAAAAGCAATGAAAAGCACTGACATTAAAAATCAAAACTTTTGGGGTTTAATTTTTTTCTTTAGAAATAGATCAGCTTTACCCAGATTTCCACACATTTCTGTGGATTCATACTGCAACATGACCTGCCCCATTGGACTCAACAGAACTTAAGTTTGAAATGACAGAGGGGTTAAAGAGAAGCATAAGAACTCAGAGGAAGCAGATGTGCTATTAAAGGAATGCCGGTTTATAAGATTTAGCTTTCTGAACTAAGACAGAAGAATACAATGAAGGAAAATAATTTGCTGAACTAACTTGATGCAAAGGCTAATTGAAAAGTTAACAGAAATACTAAATTATTTGAATACTAGGTTTTGTACACATAGACAAATGTGAATATAGAATTCAGTATCTATTTACCCACTTTGAATCCTGAGCTAAAAATAGTCACATTATAATTAAAAATGCTATTAATCAACCAGTTCTCTGAGACACGAAGTTAACTGAACACAGCAAAAATATTCTGGAAATATTAACAGTACTGTCTATTCTTATTTTCAGCAACTTCTTGCTGGCCAATTTTTCCTTATCACTGGATTTTAACTGTCAGTATCGCTCAGTAGAAAGGAACAAACAATAAGTGGTATAACTATTTCACACTGACATTTGATAACTTCTCATTTGATATACGCTGAATGCTTATTTCAGCAACTTGTTTTATACTGCAACTCTATCTCAATCCTGCAACCAAGTGTAAACTAGCTATCTAGACTTGTAGAAAGAGGACACAAATTTTGCAAAGTTGGATTATCAACAACAATTTGGTCCCAGTCTGTTGCACTAGATTATTTAACATTTTTTTAAGAACAGTTCTAGTTGCACCCATTACATAATAAAGAATAAAATTTGGTCTCAGTAATTTATTATAAATATCCTTCTTTTAAATACTCATCATCTTCTGCCAGTCTCATCCAGCACATTATTGTTCCGACAACATTAAGGAATTGAACCTTTAGATATCTCTGTTAAATGATCTGCTCTCAAATACAGCAGAAATGTCCCAGTTCATATAGAACCTTTTCCCCACCACAGTACTTGCACACGTCTCACAATGGCATTGAGTTACAATAAAAACTATTTCTTAAAAGATTTATGAGAAGGAAGGAAATCATGGTAGAGTAAGCTTTGTGATGATAAAAGTGATTGAGACAGAAGCAGGCTGTTTCCAGGGCTACCAATGAACCATATATTATGTTTTAGATGGTTTCCTAGGAAAATAATCCTAGGGATCACATCATCTAAGAATGCATAAGAGGCACACATTCTCCTAACTTTAAAATTTATTTCTTGATTTCAAACAAATCTGATAAAAGAGGAGAGCTAAAGATGACACGGTTCCATAGACTTTCCAAAACCAAAGAGTTGGGAAGAAAAACTGAATCAGTAAAATTCAGATTACAAAAAAAGCATAGATCAAAAATTCACATCTCCTTCAATCCCCAAGTCAACCAACAAGACACAACCCCACTGGAGCTGGTGTGTAACCTTCCACAATGTAAAATTTTAGCCCAAAGAATAATTTTTTCCTTTCATTTTTTTTCATTCTGGCTTCACTTAAATGGAACAGATATACAATGCTGAGATCTAAACATCTGAGCTCTTTACTGCCTCTCACTGAGATTTCCTCAGCAGACATTACAGCACAGCTGAGAACTCCTGGGGGCTCCATAAAAAAACAAAAGCTTGCTGTTTAACATTATCAGTCAAACCCTGCTCCAAGAAGGGCAGGTGCAGAGTACCTGCCTCTTCAAAGACAGACTAAGATTCCTTATCTCTTCTAGGCGAGACACCAGAGAGGCTTATCTCATCAGAGCACGACCTTCTGTCTTCCCACAGAAGTTCCCAGCAGTTTTGGAAAAGAACAGGAAAGGTTTCAGAAGAGGTCTTAACCTGTGTCAAAAGCCCCACTGTAGTAAACAGCATTTTCTTCAATGCAGGAAATTCAAGTGTCTGAAGTGCTTGAGACCAGCACTGTACTACTCACCTTTTTCTACCAAAATAGCTGCAAACTACATCTGAACAAAACCAGTGCCCTTAGCAGATACTGACAGGTGACAGATACAGACAAGAAAGTCATGAAATTTCCTTGCATGAACACACTTTCATCTGTGTTAGAACACCTGAGTTAAACTGAGTAAGGTTTCAGAAATGACTTCTCAGATTACCCTAATCTCAAATTATTTATTTTCTTCAAGGATGTCAGAGCTTTGTACGAGAGTGATTGGAACAGTCTTCTGCAGATATTGCCCCTCAGGGACAGCAGACTCTGAGCTTCCCACACACAACTCAGTAACTCAGGATACTCAGAATCACATTTACTGATAACTGATCATTAAAACAATTTAGTGCACATCTGTTCAAAGGGTAACAGTAACTGGAGAATTTATGGATAGATAATCCTGTGTAATTTTTGCCTCAAATATACCAAGAACACTTAGTAATCGAAAAATTAAGCCGACATCTCCCTCAACCTGCTGACAGCACTCTACCCAACACATACAGGATACTGTTGGCTCTCTTTGCTGCAAATATGAATTGCTCACCAAGTGCCAGATTCTCATCCCCCAGGGCCCTAAGGTCCTCCCTAGAAAAGTATAAACAATTTTCATTGTCAGGTCTTAAAAATGGCTAAAGGACTGTCAATAGGAAAAAGTTAACACACTAGTGATACATGTACTATTGGTAATTTTTATCACAACCTAGAACCATTTCTGTGTAATTTGTTTTAAACACAGTCCATTTTATGAGGTCTGATCCTAAAGATAGTGTGCTCAGTAACATGAACTGAATGAAAATCATGAAAATGCATAGGGTTTATACTGGCTGCAACCTATTATAATTTCACTATAATTTAGCAGTTGCTTGCATCCTCAACAAAGCACCAATGCTGGCCAAGGTTTCTTTATCCATTGTTAGGAACCCCTTTGCTTATTATTTAATAACTTGTTCCTTTAATCATTATCAGCCTCAGCAGTGCTGAGTGCAGGGGAGAAAAATCGCTGCTGGCCACACTACTGCTGATCCAAGCGAGGCTGCCATTGGCCTTCTTGGCCACCTGGGCTCACTCCTGGTTCATGTTCAGCTGCTGTTGACCAGCACCCCAGGGCTTTTTCTGCTGGGCAGCTTTCCAGGCACTCTGCCCCAGTCTGTAGCACTGCCTGGGGTTGATGTGACCCAAGTGCAAGGAGCCAACACTTGGCCTTGTTGGACCTCAGTCCATCGATCTAGCCTGTCCAGATCCCTGTGCAGAGCCTTCCTGCCCTCCAGCAGATCAACACTCCTGCCCAGCTTGGTATCACCTGCAAACTTTCTTAGGGTGCACTCCATCCCCTCATCCAGATCACAGATAAAGATATTCAACAGGGCTGGCCCAATATTCAGCCATGGACAATGCCACTTGAGACCCGCCACCAGATGGATATAATTCTATTCATCACCACCCTTCAGAGCTGTCCAGTGATCAGTTAACTCACACATTTGTCTACATTGTGTATATTAGAGAGAAAGGATACCTTTTGAGCACACGGCCTGCCCATTGATTAATGAAAAAACACCAAAAGACACAGTGCTGAAAAATCCTTAAAAGTTGTATTACACATACCACAGTTTACTGATTACCTTGGTAATGATTATAAACATTTTGAAAACCTCAAGAGAGTATCTTCTGTACTCCTCAAGACTTACGAATTACAGTCTATGCTTTTCCCGGAGTTCCTGGTTAATCTCTAAGCAATACAGAAAACACAATTCAAAGCAAGTACAATGTCAAAAACTTTCCCTAGTATAATGCAACTGGTCAATCTGGATGTCTATAAACTAGATAAGACTAAAATACACTTAAAAAACCATGAGCAAGTTCCAAAATGTTATTAGGTGTCATAAAATAGACCCAAACTTTCTGGAACAGCTATTTATTTTTGGAGTTCAAATTTTGCTCTTCCAGCGAACATTTTTTAAGTGATCCATTTTCCTGACCCCCAGCAATAATCAGTCACTCTTTTAAGGAAGTGCTGCACCCCAAAATGAATAGTCCAACATCACCATCAGTTCCTTGTTAATGCATGTTCAACTTCAAGCAAATCTTACAATTTGTAATCCTTTTTTAGTTCCTAATTAATAGTTGGTGAAGTAACGTCATACTAACATTATAATATTTCAAGATGCATGAAAACATATCCAAAAATTTTCTCCTCCATCTAGCTGTTAATTGCACTTTGTATGAATGTATCGCAGCTACAGAATTATAATTCTAGTTTGTTCCCATATGCCAGATTGAACAAATGTTATGCAGAGAAAATAGATATATTTTATGGATATATGTAACTGTATTATTCACTGATTTATAAGACACTGGTGGCTAACAAGAAATGCTTACACAGGCAACCTTCCTAAAATTCTATGTTGTATGGTAATAGGATTGCAATTCTGCCTGAGATTAGAAGTAAATTAGTGTATCCAAAACCACACTCCAGGTATAAACATAACTTTATGTTCATACATATCACTTTGTCATGGACATAACTGAACAATATACACATTAGCAATGCAAGACTCCTCAAGAAAAACTGGCAGACTTGTCACAGCTCTGGATCCAGCAGTGTGTGGAAAACCCATAAAAATGTGTGACTGCAAGGGAACAAGTGCTGATGGTGAGACTGCACACACATCCGTTGGCTGGTTCCAGAAACAAACGGAACAGCTGAACCTGAAGGCTAAACAACAGCAAATCTTTTGATTTCTTCTCATCCTAAGACTTTAACCAGCCTCAGGAAAATGTTCCAAGTTCAGACTGCAACTCTGCCTCACTGTATAAGATTCACTTGTTTTAACTAACTTTAAATGTTATAAATGTAGCCAAAGTCTGAGGAAAATGGACAGGCCCGCTTGTTGCCATCAAATGAAGAATGACAAAGATGAAAAATACAGAGGTAAGACACGGATTCAGGAACATGAAAGACAAGGGGTTTGATCATATATTCTTTACCTCCCAGTAATCTCCCTAATATATAGCAACAGATATGAATAGTACTTTTGTGTATGCTTTTCTTTGGTTTATTTCCATGTTGTCCCAGCAGGCCAATATTTATAGAATCAGTAACTTTCTGAAGCTTGTTTGATACAGTCATAACATTCACCTGGTAATCTTTTATATTTATTTAAAGACAGTATTTAGATAAATTACTTCTGTAACCACAAACTGGTTTATAGAATATCACTTTGATTCCCTTTAAAAAATAAGTAATTCCTTCAGGAGTGGACCACTCTCACTTCACTAAAAATGCAAAAGCATATCAGTTGCATATACTGTTACACCCTTTGAAATTTTAACATTGTTGTTCAATTCTTTTATTTGCCATCCAATAATCGTAAGTGGTGTATACTTTTCTGGTCTTCTTATTTTATTGAGATTACAGTAGAACTAGTCTAAATTCCTGTTTTACTAAGGAAATTCCACTGAGGTATGTTTTGAAACCAAGCTGTACAGCAACTAAATTTAAATCCTCACCACATGTCAAGATTTAAGTAAGGATTCAGAAGTCCCACTTTTTCTTACATGGAACAAACTAGACTTCTTTCTACAATTTTTATTTATAGCTGATCATAAAAAACCACGAAGAAAAAAAAAGGAAGAAAAAGCATTTTAGAAGCCAAAGTAACTGTGAGAGAGCAGACATTCTATGACTTCAGCAATACTGTGCACCTTCCAACTAAAAGCTGGTACTAACGCATCTCACGCTTCCTCTGAACTGCATAAACAAGTGCAAGGTGCCAACACCGCTAAGTCAGTCTGTGCTCCAGGTCCACAACTAAGAGAGTGGGAGGTAAAGAAACGGAACAAATGTTTAAAATTATGAGAATTATTTGTTAATAATTTCCTTAATTTTTCCTTAAAACGGAAAAGAGGTGGAACATTCCACCACTGCCTGTTCTCTACTGAAGCTTTTATAAAATAAGTGCTTAAGGCAGTGTTACTTTTGTCTCCCAGTTAAAATATTGTATCCTCTTAGCTTCCTTCTTTTAGAGACCAACAGTATTAAATTACTTTAATTCACACCTCTCCCTTTTATGTCATATGAAGGCAGAATTCGTTCTTCTAATAACTTCAATATTACATTAATTCAATTTTTTAGTTATAATATTAAAGTAAAAGTAGCAGGTATCATCAAATAATATTTCATAATTTGAGAGAGCGCTCATGATGCCTTTTTAGGAATTTTTAAGCCACATAATTTCAAAGTGCATGCAACCTTTCTTTATATTTGGAGAATTCTGCTACGAAAGACACCTTGATAACCAGTTTTAAATATAAACATAATTACTCAATATTTTTAGACATTACATTGGCATGCAGACTTTGAGACACTTTTCAAGTATATTTCCAGAGGCTCCTGGGACACCAGTTACTAGGGCAACCTCTGAGGTCACACGAGCTACTGCAAATTACAGAAGTTTCAAGAGACTCCAATTTACGTTAAATTTGCATGTACCATGCATGACTGCAACCCACTGCACCGCATCGAACCCATGCAGCTGCTGCCACCCTACAAGACAGCCCAAGTCCAAAAGGGTGCTTCAGGGAGAATTCCTGTCACCAAAAGTGACAGAGGGGATCATGAGGAGCAAAACAGTAACTCTCAGCCTCAACACACCTGACCACTGCCTAAAGCCATTTCTTCTCACATCGCCAGATTCCGCAGTGGTCTCATGTCACAGTAAGCCTCATGTTTGATCACATTCCTGACCCTCCCAAGCATGCTCACTCCTCTCCACTAACCTCTTCCCATCTTTTATGGTCCCCTCCCAACTCCAGCAATGCTCCTAACATAGCTCATGCAAATCCTGATGCTCTGCTCTGTTTGCATGGCTTGCAGGACAGCCAAGAGACAGCATCTGTTGCAGCTCATTTGGAGCAACACCTGTGCTGGAAGGCCTGGCAAGGCAGACCTGGCACCTGCTCAGTTAAGTCAGTGCTGAAAGAACAGGTAGTGACTGCGCTTCCCCCAAGTTATTGCCATGAAAAATGAACACTGCCTCTTTTGGCTTTTTTTTTTTTCCCCAGCTAAGTAAGGAGATCTGTCTGGATCACAGGATCATTAAAGGGAAAACACATTATATGGCAAACATGTTGTCTGAGCACTTCAGAAGGAAGAACATACAAAAGATCTGTCTCCTGCTGGTGTTACAAAAAAGACATATCTTTTATTGAAAATACTACAGACTTGGAGAAAACACAGTAAAACCTGGGTGTTTTCTCATTTATCAAAAATGTTTCCATTCACATAAAGTAAGTCATGCTGCCACAGAACTTTCTAATTTGCTTACTTTACTATAGCCACTCTTACATTTGAAACTAATTTGCACTGTTCTCTGAAAGAATCACAGCTTTCTATTTAGTCTAGTTTATAAACCTTTTGCTACAATTTTAAATCAGCAACATAGAAGAGTATCTGCTCTTTATTATGTCCTGGTTTTGGAAGACTAGACAAACCAGCTTGTAGTATTAAAAAAAAAAGCTCATTTGCAGAAGATGCTGTCAGTCAGAAAAAAAGTCAGTGAACTTCTTTTATCTATAGATTCTTTCAACAAAACACATTCAGATGATCAGTAAGAGTTTTGGCATTATCCTCCAAGCTCAAGACTCCAGACAGAATAAAGCACAGCTCTGAACCAGTTTCAAAATAGCTGACCCTATTCCTCTTCAGCACAGTGGTAACAGGAAAAACTGATCATCACACTCTCCAAAACTGATATTAAGGGGAAAAAAAAAAAAACCCAAACAAAACAAAAACCAACAAAAAAAACCCCACAAACTCCACAATATACTAATAATTAAAAACTGATATAAAAATTTTGAAGAATCTCAGAACTTTTCCATTCATTCCAAAAAGAAAAAGCAATATGCTTTTTAAAAGTCAAAAAAAGAACACATATATATTTTATTTATATTTATTTTTATTTATTTTATTTATACTTTGGCTTTCTTATACATTTTATTTTCAATATTATAATAATGTCTTATATAGATCTTATTTTCTAAATAAGTTAAAAACAGGTTCAAATTTCTGATAAACAACCTGGTTTTTTGGTGGAACCAAGCCATGACTCCCAAGCATTGCACATCAGGTGCTCTAATAAATGAATGAACAAGTGTAATGAAACAGCAATGACTCTATCTGGGAGGAGAGAGAAATCTAGGGGATACTGAGTGTGTACACATAAATTCATGTAAACACAAAAAGTCAAACAGGGTGGGGAAATTGCCATCTTTCAATCTCATATAGTTACTGCTTTGAAAAGAAGCACGAGGCCCTGCATTCCACAAAATTTTGCTACCTGCATTACACATCTTCTGTCTTATGTGCTTTGATTGAATCAGAATGTTTCTATACCATTTGTCATATGCACAAGTGCCCCAGCTTCAGAGCAACAGGCCTTCAAAAATTAATCAAACAACACATTTCAACCTGATTTTTCAGTGCTTTACAACTACCAAGAATTATCCAGATCCATAAATTATGGGGGAGTTCATTCAATAAATTATATAGATAAGCGCTGGAAGAAACTGTTTACAAGAGTTTCTAGAAACAATGTTTTCCTTTCAATGAAAAATGTTATTTGAATTACAAGGTTCACCCACAACATCTGAGGCACAAATGATGCATAAAATATTGCATGCACTATATGAGTGGGAAAGAAAACAATAGCTGGTATTCATTCTGAAAGCTCAGTGAAATATACCAAAAAGGAATGGAAATGAAAACAGAATTACAAATGTTTATTTAGATTGGTCTCAAACTATTACCCAAACATACTCTCTACGTCATTACATCTGTACAGTATATTCTCTACATTTTATAACAATAACAATATGTAATATTGTTCTCAAGAATAGGAATCAGAAAACTTTTTCAGGCATTTCCTTATTTCTAAACACACAGTCAAGTGATCATACCTATAGATTGGAAGCAGAAGCTCCTTTGTTGTTGCATAAAGTGACATTCTCAACATTCTCTGAAATTCCCATTTTTCTAAATTCTAAAATTCAACATTCTTGAAAATCCCCCCACAAGAGTGCTAGCCCATTGCGTTTCAATGCAAATACTTTAAGACGTATTCAATTACTATCAAGTGAGTAAGCAAATTACTCAAAAAGGTATGTCCTGTACTTTTGGAACAAACATTTTGAAGGGTATTGGCTACATACCCTGACTGGAAAGAGGGAAGAATATTTTGATCCACATACTTCTGAATCACAATTGTTTTCTAATCTCCTCTAGAAATATCTGCATTTAGAAAGCCATAGGATATACACAAACACATACATAAGGGACTGACCTGGAACTTCTGTGATACAGGTAATTTTTGAATGTTTTATATCAGCTCAGGTAACACATGACTCCATAGGTTTAACCTGAAGGAACTTTGTGTGTAAAAACAGGCAAAACTGAAAACCTAGAGATTACTAAAAATAAGTTTAAAAGTAAGTTCAGACAAAGCAGACAATGCCAATGAATAAAGATGACATCTTCTCTGCAACCCATCCTTGCAACTGATTCTAAACCCATAAAGTCAACAACCACAAATAAGCAGAAACTACAGTGGAGTAAGAAATACCTCCTTTTATAAGAATGACTAAGTGAAAAAAATTACCTCTTACAAGGCAAAAAATAAAGGTTGCACTTCTAATCAAATATACTACCACATTTTTTAATATGAATCATACAGTGGTCTCTTCTCCACTTCTTACTACATGTATTATTTGCCTTCAACTGAATTTCTTAAGTGCTAGCTATTTTCAAAATAAAACTGTGTCTGAGGTCTTCTAGGAGATACTGAAAAGCAAAGGAAACAATGTTATAAAAAAATTCCAGACAAAGACTTAAAAAATTAAATAGAAATTAAAAAACAAGATAAAAAAAAATTGTAATGCTATTTTAATAAGAATTTTCGGTTCCAAAGTTGATGACCCTGTCTCTAATTTCCCCAAGAGAAACTTTCTCAGGTCAGGTACTCTGTGACTATTCCCTGCAGAATAGCAACCAGATCTCCCCTTATTAACCTGCTTTTAAACCAAATGTTAAAATCAAGCATTCTGGTTTTGCAGTGGAGTGCAACTAAGCACTAGGAATTTGACTGAACAGCCTCAAAATTACACTAGAACTAGCATGTTCTGAACATTTTTAGAACATAACTGGTGATCCTATTGTTCACAGTCTCCATGGACTTCCTTATATAACTTTGTAGGAAATTTATGCTGGTATGTTCAACTTTTAGTTCATGTGTGGGGTTTTTTTCCCTTGCAGACACTACAAAAATATTCACAGCATGCATTCCAACAACAATAATCACAATAGAGAAAGTCAAAATTAGTCATCATTTCCTAAAAATGGTACTGTGTTTTGTGAAATTCTACAATTCTGTACTTTTCAGTATTGTAAACCAATTGCTCCTAGGCAGCTAGAAAGACAAGAAAGAGTGAAACCAATTTTGTTTTAATGCAGTGATAACAAAGTTAGAAAGCAAATTCTTTAGTTAACAGCAAAAGTGTGTTTTTTTATCTGATAATGCTACATTAAATTGCCAGAAAGTTTAACACCCATTTTACAAAAACTAGCAAGTGTTTTTCATTTAGAATTATTTGCCGAGTCCTCAATCACAAGATCCTCTAACTAACACTCATAAGGCCACTGACTGTACCGCAAACATTAATTAATCAACCACTGCAATAAAAAAAAAAAATAAAAAATCAACACACACACGGGGGGGGGGGGGGAGAACAACTCAACAAACAAAAAAAACCAAAAAAAATCCCTCTTGGAACATGTGTTTTAATTTTATAGGCTTTACAAAACATGTTTTCTAAAATTAGCTCAGTAAAGCACTGGGCCAAAAAGAGTTTAAGTACAGTTTATTCTCTTTCCTGTTGCAGCTGTTTTAAGAATAATTAAATAGCTTCCCTGCCACCCTTTCAAGATGGGGAATTCAAATGACAGAGTAAACTGGCATCAGGAGTTAGAGGGGATGTAGCAGATTGAAGGAATGCAAAATGTATTCAACTAGGAAGCCTCTTCAGTCAGGCTACAGTTACAAACTACCCTACATGAAAAAATTATATAGCATGAGTAGTACCAGAATTACATTACAATCACATATCAACAGCAAAAGAGATATCTTTCCCCAAAAGAGAAAGCCAATTCCTACAGAAGATTGCCAGGCAGGAAATCTATGACAGACTGATAACTGAAGCACAAGAGAAGTCACATAAGGTCTTGGCATTCTTCCAAAGAAAGGGGGTTTTTATCCTTATTGACACAATTGAGTTTCTTCCTTCAGACACAGGTAAGTCCACATTTTAAACTAACTTTCTCTAAGAACATACAGAACATCAGTAAATACTTTAAATGTTCACCTAGCTGTTTTCTCCTCTTGTAGTCCCCTTGCTTAGAGCTTTTAAATGTATAAGCTTATCTAAAGAAATATGAAAAAGGAAACTGGTATCTTAACATTATTTTATTGCAGTGGTTTTCCTAAAAGTTGGTGCGGGAAAGAGAGAGAAAAAAAGTGGGCAAAATTAAGATGCTCATGAAAACCCAGCTGACCAACCTATGGCTAACCTATACAGCTGTCTCTTCAAGAGTGGGGCTTAACATGAGAACTTTGACATTGTGTTTGTAACGTTCTTAGTTACCTGAAGACATCTATTGAACTTCACAATTATTTTTGTAAAGCTTTGTTTCTTCAACTAACCATAAACATCTTGTGTTCCTAAACAGAAAGATGTACAAGTGCTCAAGAATCTCAAGATCTGCACTGGAACCAGATGTCTTGGACTCAGAATTTCAAACAAAAGCACATCCTGCACTCATCTTCAGCTTCTTTAGACAGCAAAACTGTAGCCACTGATTTGGCAAACTCCTACAATGTCATTTTGGCCAGTGTCTCACCTTT
This sequence comes from Poecile atricapillus, assembly GCF_030490865.1. Taxonomy (NCBI): domain Eukaryota; kingdom Metazoa; phylum Chordata; class Aves; order Passeriformes; family Paridae; genus Poecile; species Poecile atricapillus. The sequence continues at coordinate 35,939,813 of NC_081250.1, read as the reverse complement.
AGACCCAAGTGATTACATTTCCAGTTTAATCTTCTCCAAAATGGAAAAGTGGCCTTCAAGAAATAAAAATCTGTGTTTTGACTGAAAAACTGTTTCATTAACACTGACTTCCAATAGCCAAGCTTCTTTTGCTGTAGACAAAGGCTCAGACACTCTACTCAAGAAGATCTTACGTAGTCTACCACTACTGATAAACAGCCTACAGCTGGATTTAAGATCTTAAGGTCTTGGCATATGCAGTTAATCCACTCTGAAACTTGAGTAGTTGCAGCAGATGGTAATCAGAAATCTCTCATCAACCCCAGAATACCCTTATGGTATATTGTCCTATAAATAAAGCACACCCCTTTCCCCCAGGCTGTAGAACTGATTATGGAACATCGGAAGTTTCTCTGGATTATAGAATTCTCAGAAAGATACCACACTGCCAAGGCTTACATCCCATATTTTTGGAGCGAAGTATTTTTATGACAAAGTTAATGCAGTTTAGAAAAAAAGTCTGATTCATTTGCAGCTTATGCCGTTGCAATTTTACACTAGAATTTCTCAATTTACAAATGCAGTTTTTAAAGCATCTTTTGTCTTTGTCATCTACTGCTATTATGGGCATATTTTGAGTTTTACAGAATTGCAGTCAGCTAAGAATAAAAGTAATGAAAACTGATGACCTGATTTAGTTTGCTGAATAAATTAGCTCTATGCTTTTAAAAGCTAGCACTACTTATTCAAAGCAGAAAATGGTACATCTGAGGTTTGATCACTGTTGATAGGTAATGAGATACATTAAAAACAAGACATCTGTAAGAACAATTCAGCATGAGTCCCTTAAAGAATCCAGACCTTAATCTCAGTCAGGGGAATAGGGAGTAGAGGGTGGGTATAAGCTGACTCCAAACATAACAACAGTCATTACAATGACTACAGCTTTTACATGTTTTCTATTAATTTCTATCTCTTCCCACACACATATAAATGTATAGAAATATTATACATATCCAATGCTTCTAAAAAATAGAACCTGAACTAAAACTTTCATCACACCACTTTTAAATGCTCTTTCAACTTTACTTTCCAAAAATCAGAAAGTAATATTTATTTCTTCCGTTTAAAAATTATTAGCCAATGAGAACATAATTTCTGAAAACGTAGCAAAATAGTTATTTTCAATTACTTCCTGAATGTGACAAAGTCAACAGTTGTTGTTACCTCTTCCGGCAACAAGTTGCATGTTCTGGGTTTTCCTTGACTGTATGGTCAAAATGAAACTTTACTTTTATCTACTCTTACATGAGGTTATAAAAGTTTACCAATTAAGAACCACATCAGCATCGAGATTTCTTGTTGGCCAGGATCCTTATTACTTGAAATGTAAGAAAAAAAATGCAGACTTATCTTTTGGTATATGTTTATATTTGCAAAAAAAAAAAAAATCCTCAGACAATCCAGTCCAAAACTATTTGAATGTTGCAGCAGAATGTAATCCCTACCAGGACCATCATGTGAAATACTTCAGAATATCTCTGAAAGACTTAAGAACCAAGTGAACGCTAATATTAAACCTTTAACTTCCACACATTTTTATAGTAATTTTAATAACATCCACATTAGCAATTAATTTATATGTTTCTCAGATATGTCTTCTGCCAACACATATTTGTCTATGCAGAATGTCAACAGATTTAGCCATTATGAAAGTTCTGATTGCATCAGCAGCACAGCCAAGTACCCAAATAAATATAAGCAATTGAAGTAATAATGTTTATTAAGCAATCAGTACTTCACACACTTTCAGTATTACATCTATTTATTCTGGCACAAGGGTTGCAGACACAAGCAATGCATGAAAACAACTACATGGTTTTTCTAATAACACAGATCATAATGATCTGATTAACAAAAAATTATTCTGTATCAAAGGTTATACAAGTCTTTTGACTTGTCTTTTCAGGCAACTTTCAACACCAAACATGGAATTGCTTTGGCTGGAAGGGGAAGGAATCGCTTCCTGTGATCACTGACAATCAAACACCAAAAAAAAATCATCCTGCTTCTCAGTAAAGCAGTGAGGAATGTCAACTCTGCGTTTACTAAGTATATGCCACAACATGATATAAATGGTTAGATGTACCCCAGTATACCATAAAATATCAACAACCGTCAACAAAATAATTTCCAGTTGTGATTTCTAATGAAGCTATTTAAACACTTGTATTTATTTGATTGATTGATTTTACTATCACAGGCCTTAATAACAATGGGCAACATTGATTTACATTTGTTCATTATACCTGGAGACTTGAAAGTCAATATCTTACTATTTCGCTGTCATCACACTGTATATAACCTTGCCAAATTCAAGCTCTTATTACTATTACTTTGTGATCTATAACACTAGCATTCTCTACCCACAAAGTCCTCAGTGAAACAGGACATTCTATATGAATAGCAGGAGTAAGTATTTTTAAGCTTTACTAAATTATGAGACCTGTATAGTGTATTTATGTGTACATGTCACAAAAACAGGCTGCTAATGTCAGTGTTGCACTTTACACCTATCATTATTTACAACTGGTAAAAGCTGCTGCTTTGTAATTAACTAATTTCTGTTAGTTACATACTCACATTTCTAGCTGCCGTGCCATAAATTCTAAGCAAACACTAACAGCTACTGCAAGCATACTAACCACAGAATTACCCCAGGAAATTTATTCTGCTCTTAGGTGAGAGATTACAAATGTTTGCACACATTTTGCTAATTCCTGAAGGCCAACAGTAGGAAGAGACATAACCTCTACACTGACCTCCAAAGTTTGAACAGAAGTGGATGCAAAACTATGCCATTTAACCAATTATTACAGTATGTTGTGATAATGCCCAGAGGCACAGGGGCACCTGAATATAGTTATTAGACATTACCAGTTCAGAGTTTACAGAAGTAAGTCAAGAGTCCATAGGTTTTGCTCCACAATCTATAAACTGACAAACAACAAGGCTGAATGTGTCATTAAAAGATCAAGAACTTTTTCATACACTCAGCTACCAGACCCTTCAGTATTAAATCATGCACAGGTATATTGCCGTTCACTGCTGACAGAGCATGCAGAATGAACAGGACAGAGAGAATAAGACAGCATTTACAATTAGCAAGGTAAGAGTCCTTGAAGGTATCCCACTGGGATAGAACCTAGGGAACTAGGATAAAACCAGGTAGAACCTAAGGAAAGCACAAATAAAAGGAAAATGATGCATAGAGAAGTGAGGGAAACAACACGGTATTGCATCACTATAGAAAGTAGCATTATGAGGGTAACAGGAGGAAAACAAATCAGTATTGGCGAAGAAGAAGGCAAAAGCCACATTACCTCTGTATGGTTTTTGTTTCTTTGATGTTAAGAAATTTAGACTGGATTTTGTACCACTTGATGAAGACTGGAAAGTTCTGCTTGACCTGCAAGATCATGGAAACTCAAGGAAAAGGCAAAGGCAGCCTGGAGAAGCCTCACAAGGAAAGGAGAATAAGGAAGAAAGGAAGTGGTGAGTTGTGAGCAACATTTCACATGGTAACCTATCACCTTTGGGCCACTTTTCACTGAAAAATGTTACAGCAGTGGAATGAAACTCAGTCCCAAGAAACTATGTCCACAGAACAGAGATAACACTCCTTCCCCAGCACACAAGTCCCTTGCAAGGTAAAGGCACTAGCCTTAGAATGGCGCTGTGCAGGCACATTTACACGTGACAATACAGAACTATCTTCATTCTTACTCCTTGGAATAAGGGTATTAATTATTATTAATACCATTAGAAAACATTATCATTAATAATCAGTAGTTTTAAATATCTGCATCTCAACTGAGTAAGTCTCCAACTAGAGATTCCTTTCTTACTCCTTTCAAAAGGTATATTTATACTGTGACCAAGAACAGATAACAATAGGCAGACCAAATTAGACTGCTGTGGCCTGCTACTGTCTCAGCAGGAGTACAGACCTTTATACAAAAAGATTCTGAAAGTGGTCATTCCATTTGTGTATTTCTGCAGTCTTGTTTTTATTAATTATATCCAAGCAACCTAAGAATCACCTATTTTCAAGCTTGCATGATTTTGCTATTATTTTACTGTGTTTCAACATACTGCTTTTTGTCTAAATACTACAAGCAGTCTGATAAAAGTTGAAAAGAAATGGAAAAGTTGTATTTTTAATTTCAGGTGTCTTCAGACCATATACTCTTGCAATTTAGAGAAATGGTTTTGCTCCTGCAATTTTTTTAAAAACAAAGTACTAAAGCTTCTCTGCAGTTTTCTTATTGTTTCTTTCTACAAGTCAAAAAAGCAGTGCTATTCAGCTGACCTCAATCCAGAGAAGTTTCCACAGGCAAGCTTAATTTAGTGGGGAGGGGAGCCAGCTACTCACAGTAACACCTTTGGAGGCAATGCAGAAAAGTGTGATGATTATCTCATTGTTTAAAATTAGTGAACACTACCTTTCAGGTCAGATATTATTTTGAGAACAGCAGGAGCAAAAATTCTCATACACATCACCAGAAGTTAATTTTTTGCTTTTACTGGTATGACCCTTGCACTAATGTGTTTAACACTGAGCCATATAACAGCTGCTTACTTTTGCTCTAGTGAGTGCAAAGTGCAATATAAGTAAGGTTTGTCTTCATTTCAGTGCTCCACCAAAAAAATGCAGCTGGCTGTGTAACATGCAACATCATCTCACAAATCCTTTCTACTGTCATCTATTAAATGTTATCTTTTTCTATCTTTAAGCTTCCAAGCATTTAAAAAAACCCCAACACTATTTTGTGTTTCAAAATCTAAGAACATAAGTATTATAATCCAGAAGAAATATTAGATTCCACAAAGTGGATCCCCCACCACCACCACTGTTCCCTAACTTCTAAATGGATGCTAATTAAGAACCATGCTCTTCCCACATTTTCTTTAACTTTGGCAAGTTATATATGTTAAATTACAACAACTAAGGAGTGAGTGTAAAAACGCCAAGGAAACACATGATAAAAATACCAACTTCAAACTATTGTTTTTAACAGTATGACATCCTTGGTTCCAGCATTAACAATACTGTTCTGTTCCCAAATCTTAAAACGAGCAGTTTCTCACTCAAGTTTGAAGATACCAAGCTTAATAGAACCAACATGCCTTAGTAGGACTAATGAACTTTTCCTAACAATGCACAAACGAGAAAACCAACTACCTGTCATTTTAGCAACAGTTGATCAAAACTTGTCTGATAGCTCAGCACTCCTATCCTGCAGCTTCTGTATGGTGTGAATGAAGCACAGTCTGCATCTCACACTCTGTCCTTCTACCACTACTGCAGCGAGAAAGAAAACTGGCCAGAGGATAAACCCAACACTGTCTTGGCACTGCTTTCTCCCGCTTCTAGTACTATTACTGTGCTTCTTTTTAACCTTTCCTCCCTAAAGCTTCAGACAGACCATTCAGAGATATTTTGGGCTGTGACAGGCTCAGACACCAAGCTCAGGAATGTACTTTTCCATCGGTAGCAGTTTGGTGTGTGGCTGCCTTCCCGGCCGTCTGTTTCTCAAGCCTTCTGATGACCTGTTTTCTCACCCATTCAGCAAAGCCAGAGCACTGCACAGCAAACCAAAGTGCAAGTTCAGGCAAAAGGGCTTTCCCATTCCTCCATTTGTGTTGCACAAAACCACAAGAAGAGCCTGAGATGCTAAGGGCAGTCACACACTGAGCTCTGTAACAAAATAGAGGTAAAATTAGCACTGCCATGTTTTATAAAATATTCAAAGAAACATTAAGCAGAGAGTGTACAATATGCATTCACACATGTCAACCAAAGAGCACTTTAGCTGGAAATATTCTGATGGCTACAGAAAGTAGTAATAGATGTATGCCAATTCAATTAGTGCTAATTTAGCATTGGTGTATCTCTCATTTAATTCAAAACCATTCGTGTATAAAATTGCACCTATTTGTGCCAGTGTAGTTAAGTTACAGAAAAAGACTTCAAGTCAAGCTTTGCATTTTCTCTAAGCACATAATACTTATATAAAAACCCATACAGGCTGAAGAATAACTAAGAGAAGCAGAAATCATTAGTTGTTTTTACACAAAGATAGTAAGTTTCAGTTTTAACTATAGGTTATATTAAGTCAACCATCTAAACCAAACTTTTATTCAAACTAAAATTCACAAGGGCATTCAGTACCAGTCAATTTAAGGTTCTGTTGTATAAATCTACACACAGAAAAAGAAGAATAGGAGATACAAAATCCAGGATCTATTTCTCTAACTCCTTCTAAGCTGCATAATAATAATAGAGGATATAAATCAGCCTGAACAATGGAACAAAAACTATGATCATTTCTCTACAGCTTCTGTGTAACAGTTTTTATGTAAAAGATAAGCTTACTTTTCCCAAATGTAAGTACTTTAGATTACAAGCCATAGCACTTCCTCTTTGAATTCAAGACAAATTTTTATCGTTCAGAAGCAATTGTTTTACAATGTTATTAAAAGATTATCTTAACAGACTTTTTGACCTACATTCCTAAAAACTGACATATGATTTCTGAAGTTATAAGGAAGTTTGATGCACTGGATAGACTGTGAAATGAAATGAAGAATTGATCAAAGTCTTCCCTTGTTACTATTATTAAAATTAGGACTTTGAAAATCTATGAAGATTTTAGCTCTCTGGCACTGAAAGGAGGAAAGTGTACCCCTTTCCAAATGACCAACATTTGTCTTTTTTTTTTCTTGTTAAGGCTGAAAAGACATGACAGACTCAAGATTTTTTTTATGAATGCCACTCTCCTCAACTGGCAAAATGACAGGAAGATGCAACTATGATTGTAGAAGAGACAGAAAATGGTATTAGCAGCAGCCAGGGAAGTTTGAAGACAGAGCAATTATAAAGCCAGGCTTGATGGCCTGCAGACAGCGCCAGCTTTGCAATGATTCAATCTCTATGACAGATTGAGTCAAAATTTTTAATTTAATGTACGTAATACTTAAAAAATTAAGTACCCTGAGGAGCTGTTGAACATTTAAATGCAATCATTTTCAAAGCCACAGTAGCCATACAAAGGTTTCTGATCACAAATCTATCATACTCCTATCATACATCCATCAATATCAAACCACCAGAAGAGATTTATTTAAAAGACATCAGCGTACCAAACTGAAATATGCAGAGAAACTCCTGACCATACAATCATGTATTTATTTTAGAGACTTGTTTTACTCTGATGATTCCTCCCTGGCACATGGAAAACCCACGGTCTGGCTGACAGAGTTAATTTTCTTCTGCAGCCTGCATGGAGCTGTGTTTTGAACTTGTGTTTAAAAGGGTGTGGATAAGACCAGTGTTTTGGCTGCTGCTGGATAGTGCTTACACAGTGTTAGGGCTCCTTTTTCACCCCCTCACTCTGGTCCCATTCCAGCAAATAGGCTAGGGGCAGACAAGAAGTTGGGAGGGAAAAGAGCCAGAAGAAACTACCTAAGCTGGTCAAAGGGATATTACACATTGTACAACCTCATGCTCAGCCACAAAACTCAGGCAGCAGAACGGAAGGGTCTGACTGCTGGGAGCCACCAGTATGCCTATGGGAGGTAGAAAGTAATTTCCTTTACATCACTTGTTTTTCTTTCCTCTTTTCTTCATTTATTACATTGTCTTTATCTTAAACCAGCACAGTTTTTTGTTTTTTTTTTTGCTTTTGTTGCTCTTATTCTCTCCTGTAGCCATGGGAGGGGCAGAAAAGTGAGTAACCGTGTGGGTGCTTGGCTGCCCTCCAAGGTCATCCAACCCACTAAAGGTGTTTACTTAAGATCCTTTCCAACCCTGTCTTCTGTTAAAAGGATCATAACTGACATCTTCTTGGGATTATTAACACTCTCCCTTTGTATTTAAAATACCAACATATAGAGGAAAAAAAAAAACATGGAGAAAAAAAAGCCAAGAAAAATTCTACAGAGAAATAACAAAATGGGTCAGTATCTAAGAAAACTTACCTACTCAATTTCTTCAACTTCTTCTCATTACTTTGAAACTGAACCTTTATACACTTCTAGAAGTCAGGGAAATAATTTTAGATCCTAAAGTTAGGAGGAGTCATTTTACCACATCATTCAACAGCTGTGTTGCCAAGCATTTCCATTTTTTTTTCTCAGTATCACAGAAACTACCATTTGTTTAATCTAACCAGCCACAGTCCAGATTGCTTTTTCTAGATCCTACTTCCAAATTATCTGGTTTCTAGTACTCTAGACAGAAAACATGTCCAAAAATCTTCTGAGGAACTATCCATTCTCTGTATTTCCCTTGGGAGAAAAGGAGGGTTCTTGACATAGACCGTAGTTCAAAGCATCCAACCAGTATCAAAAGTAACAAAAAAAATCTTATTTGAAAATGAAACTATAACTTTTAAGAATCCTCCTGGCAGAAACTGTCATTATAAGCAACCAGATTTACAAGGTCATCTTCCTTACAATCCTGGGGTTTGTGTTTAATTCTATATTTTTTAGATTTACAATTAAAAATTAAAAATACTGGTTAAAAAAAAAAGCACAAAAACACTACAAATAGTTTTTATCTCTTCTATTGTTCAACCAATAATAAATACATGTCAGCAATAAGGCCCGAATCCTTATCAGGAGCTGTGGAAGAAAACTTCTCTTGCAGCCTTGGTTTTTAGGGATGAACACTGAGAACTGTCACTTCTGCAGAATATTCTTCAGTTCCAAATAATTCAGATTGACCTGCTAAGGACCCTTCAGATCAACTGGACTTTATCAATTCCCATCAATATATAAAAAAACACTCCGGACAACCACCAAAGAATTTTCTGCTCATTTTCCTCTCTTGTACACACTGCATTGCCTGTGTCTGCTGAATGTGAAGGAATAATTTCAGTACCCACCATGAGATTGCCACAGGTATCTTAAACTCAATGCAAGAACTTTGTTAATGGATTCAAGCAGCAAGCAATTTTTGTTAACAAAAGGCCAGCTTGAACTCCTCAAAAAGAGAAAAAGGCATCAAGAATGAAGAAAATAACATTCCTTTCTCCCACACGCAGAAGTCATCAAACTGTTCCAATCATTTTCAGAGCTAAGAAGGGCTTTTTTCTTACCTGGGTGAAAGAGGTAAATGGAAGGGGAGGAGAATAAGTAATATACTATCTCCTGAGAGGGGCTAATTCTGGGAAGTAAAATTCCTTTTTTTTTTTTTTTTCTGAAATTTGAAAAAAACAGAATGAGCACATTCTAGAAGGCTTTCTCTAAGCCAAAAAAAAAAAAAAAAAAGTGTCAGCAATTTGACTTAATTCAATACTTTCCTGTGACCTTTTAAATTTTAGTACCTGAGAAAAGCTGTGAAGAATTCAATAGCTCACAGTTTATGAACCTTTGTGGAATTACCACACTAACACTATATACTCGAATAAGAGAGAGGATAGAAAGTGGCTACACTTCAATAGAGACAGAGGATAAAACAGAACAGAGACATTTAAATAATGCAGACAAACAAGATGGAGAAACAGGAATACCAAACCTTAAATGAGGGTGTTGATGTGACAGATGTTTAAGAAACACCAGGTAATGAAGACTATCACTAGGAAATTATTGCCAGCACAAAAGTTCATCAAGTCAAAATAAGTTGTTAGTTAGGGTAGAGGGTTCTGTTATACATGAAAGGTACCTTACAGTTAAATCAGATAAACTAACTCCGTCAAAACATATCACAAGATCCCTACGCATTGAGATTTCAAGAGTAACCAGCCTACTTTCAAACACTGAGGAAAAAGAGGCTGAGGAACACAGCACATTATTCATAAAATACTTCAATTCTTTCCAAGTAGATGGGGCAACTGTTACGTTTAAAATAAGATGCCAAAGTCTTAAGAAATCTTTTAATCTTTACATCATACCCGACTACTTTATAGGAGAGCAAACATGACATCAGAATGCAAAGTAAAATGAAGAACAATAAGGAATGATTTCTCACCATCTTGCTCTATAAAGAGAATAAAGACACATCAAATTAAATTAGCAGGAGGCAGATTCAAACTAAAGAAGAGTGGATGCCTTTTCCTCACCAGCACATCCAAGATACAAAACTCTGAGCCACAAGTTGTGCTACAGATGTCAAACTATACAGGGTTCAAAAAGAAACTCGGAAAAAATAATGGGAGCAAAAACTATCCATTAAATGTAGATACTAAATATGAGAATATCACCGCTGACTCCGAGAACCCTTGAGCAATAGGTTACTCTAAACTACCAGATCAATATTGAGGGATAATGATACAGGTTAGTTCATCATTTCACTTCCCTCTGCAAAAAAAACAGGGCAGGGGGAAGCAATGAACTTTAGCAATGAAAACTCAAAGCACTTCACTGCCTGTCTCCTCCTTTGTGCACACTGAAGCTTCTGAGCCTACAGGGGCTGCTGTCCTTGCTTCCATGCACAGCTGAGCCTGAGAGGCTGTTACAGCACCTGGGCACCTCCCTGAGGCCTCTCATCCTCTGCACAGGTGATGAGGCTGCACAGCTGGATGCTTGGCTGCCTGGTGCAGCTCTCACCCAGCATCCCTCTGCTGGTAGCTTGGCTGCAGTCAACAGCTCCAGGACCACGCAGCCCAGGAGGCAAAGGCAGCAGTGATGGCTGCACTGGCCCCAGAGCGACCATATCCTCCAGGTGACCCCACTGGGAAGCACCTGGGTTGCCAGAGAGGCTCCAGTGTGATACTTTGTTACCTTGTCCTTCCCAGTGCTAGAATCCAGCCAGTGTTTGTGGATCAGGGGCAGTGAAGCCTGGACATTCAGTTCTGAATTATCTTCCCCAGTTATTAGGATTTCAGTCTTTACCAAACCATGAAACTGCATTCCCGGTACTCTTCTGAATAGAGTTTCCCCATCTAGTATCTGTTCAGAGGACACACACATCAGTTCATTATGTCTCCTTGCTTATCCTTTGCCTAGACAACCTTCATCTTTGCCTGCCTTGTGGGCAAGATGGAAGAGTTTTACTGAGAAACTTGCATAGAAAGCTTTTGCAGCAAATCATGGTAACAATCCTACTACTACTTTTGTGGATGGCCCCAAGAGGAATACATAATCAGTGAATGGCTTACAATGGAAGGGACTTTAAAGATCATCTAGTTCCAATCCTCCCTTCCCCAATTATGGGCAGGGATGCCATAGACCAGGTTGCTCAAACACCCATCCAGACTGGCCCTGAACACTTCTGGGGATGGGGCATCCACAGCTTCTCTGGGTAACCCATTCCAATGCCTCACGACCCTCAGAATAAAGAATTTCTTCCTAGCATCTAATATATATCACTTCTCTTTTAGTTTATAACAATTCCCCCCCTTGTAAATCAAGGGCAGATGTATTTTCCATTTCCTTTATCCTTGGCTGTTTGAAAGTGTAAAGGAAAATGAAATGTTAAAGAACCTGAGCACAAAAGATGTGTAATCCCAGTACTCTGTAACTTTCTCTCTTTCCTTTAAATAAGCACTTTCCCTTTAAGGCAGTGACCTGCTTTGTTGCATGGTTTTTTAACAATACAAACTTATTGGAAGAGCAAATTGGTATCACAATGGACCAGATGCTGCTTGGCCCATTAGGAACACCACAGCAACAAAATATGGTCTTCCCATGTATTTAATAGTCTCCAAGCCATGAAGTAAACTCCAGAAGTAACTATTTTTAATTAGTCTCAAATTAAATAAGGAATAGTTTAAATATCTCTGCTTTTAACTTTAAATTGACAATTTTAAATGCAAATGGAATTCTGTTTTATTCCCACATCTGGCTCTTCCAATTAACCCTATGAATCAGGAACATTCCTATGAATCAAAAATAAATATAATGAAAACTATAATTCTGATTCACTCATATTAAATTGAGTATTTTCCCTCCCTGGTAAATTAAGCTTCCCTTTTATATATAAATATATATGCACCAAACTAAAACTAGTCTATTCAATTAATCCTGCACATCAAACTAAGTAGAATAAGTTTACAAGTTTGACCCAAGAAAATAACACCACCTTATGCTACTACCTTTAAAGAAAAAAGAAAATGTTTCAAAAACATGGAGTGATATCCAGTGAATATATATGCTACAAATCAAGAACCACATACAATAAAATAATGCTGTAGTAGAGAAAAATATAATTACTCTATTCTTTTTGTTGTTCTTAGCTACCAACACAGTTCAACCACTAGAACTCACATAACACTCAGGCCAGACAAGAGACTTTCCAGTCATATACACAAGTATATATTTAAAAGTCAGCTTTCTGCATCATTTGCTTATTTCCTGTTTGGAAAACTGCCACGTTTCTTTCCAAAGCATTTGTTATGAAAGGTTTTCTTAATGACAATTCTGCCTCTTACCTAGATTTCTGAGATTTTGTTTCTCTGTTATATACAAGTCACAAACAAGTGTCTCAGACCTTTGTATTGGGTTTGCAATAACTGTAAGAAAACAGGTTATGACAGCTAACTATAATAAATATCTTCAGTAAAGAATCCCAAAATAATTTGGGCAAGGAATTGGAGAAAAGGTGCTGTAAACTCTGAAATCTTTCCAGTTACAGTTTAAAACGTAGGGTTTGGTTTTATTTGGTGGGGAGGAGGACGGGAGTGGCTCTAGATTTTTACATGTAAGCAAAACAGTGTTATAAAATTCTAGCAGGTGTCATCTTCTCCCAGTCATCTATTGTGAATATGAAATTGTGAAAGAAGAAGTATAATGTGAAATAAGTATATTTTTCAGTGACAGTTTGGTTCAAAGTCTCCTAGAGTTTTAGTACATTTCTTATTGTGTTTTAGAGTAACAAATTACATTAAAACAAAGATTTCCTGAAGGCAAGAAGAAATGGCTTTTCATTGCTTATTTAAAACAAGTAATGAGTTTGGCAAGCTACAAAGACAACAGAGATGGAAATGAAGTTTCAAGCAGCACAATTTCTGCCTCACAGAACTGCAGCTAATGTAAGGCACAGAATGACCACAGGCATAGTGAAGAGAGTTCTCCTGTATCATCTGAACACAGCTGGATGAGAACATTTTTTAGCAGTAGTATAATGCAAGACACAAGTTCAAACATTTTTTATTTTCTCTAATGTGTTGCCTCTCTCCCTTTCCTCAACACAGCAGGTGCAAGAATGGCATTCCTGTTTTGTTTTCCCACTGGAAGAAGCTTGCTCCCTGAGATGACCATGACTTTTACTAAAATCAGGGTAGTAACAAAACAAAAATATTAGACACAAGTTTTATTCTGTCTATATTAAAAAAAGAAATCTTATAAACTAAGAACTATCATTAAAAGAACCATATTTCCAGAAAGAGGGTTAAGAAATGTCACATCCATTTCATACACTGTAGTGTTGCAAGATGACTTGACAAGCCACAGAGGGATTTTGCTCCTGCTCAACAATACCTTTCACAGTAAGATCTTCCAAGACATTTTCCAGCATGAAATTAACTGATATTCCACACGGGGGGAAAAAAAAATAAAAAAAATTGCAAAATACTAGTAAATGCAAGTTTTCCACAATGCTGTATTGTGCTGAAACCTGTGAAAACTATGAGCTATCAAAGTTGTAGGAAAAGGACTCAAAAATATTTTGCCTCCTTCAGTCATGTTATTTTTCACATAAAACTCATCCTGACCTATGACCAAAAAATCCATTATTTTTTTCACCAGCTTTCAAAAACTGCCCTACCACTTAGCAACAAGGAACATATTCCACACCTAACATACCCCTTTCTGTTTGTTATCGTATGGAATACTACATTTTCCAAATAACTCCTTTAAACATTGTGACTGATTTATATCTCAGCTGTCTGTGAAACTGTATTTCCCTTGCAACCTGCTTGCATTCTCATGCCTCTGGTTTCAGGAACCTTGGACTCAGATTCAAATTCCTGCCAAGTTGTTGGCCTGAAATAATACAGAACTTTTTTTCATTCTTTCTAGTATAACAAATTGAGAGCTTTGAATTGAGGCCTTGCTCTTCTGAAGTTTTGTCTGTCAACAACAGCATTTTAAGAATCTTTAACTGCATAATCACCTGATCAGTGCAAGACCAATGCAGTTTACGTTGTCGTGCAAGGAAAGCAGCCAACAGAAGTTTTCAGCAGAAGCTCATGACTTATTTCCATCAACCATTGTAAGCAGTGCAGATGAGACGTTTAAAACAAGAAAGGGTTATAAGGTGTGTATTTCTAGAATACAGAATTGTATTCTAAACATTTTAAATAGTAAGGAAAAAAAAGGAGGGAGTAGCTTTCACTACAATTCATTTTGACTCTTGCAAAATTCAGTGATATGGCAGCTAGGGGTAAGGTTCTCAACCAAACAAAAAAAACTGCTCTGCATTTGTCTTATACACTAAAAGATTTTATTTGGATTTATTTTACACAAAACTTCTTAAATATTTAACAGCTATGCTGTATTTTAACAAAACACATCAGAAAAATCTTATTTCTCTATCACCTCAGCCAAAAGTACCATTTGATGAAGTACACTGAGCAGATTTACATAAAGCCTAGGTGATGGTGGATAATCAGGCCCTAGGTTAAATCACCAGGTAACCGGTTTTTTGCAGCAAAAGATACATTTAGTTGAAGGTATCCCATCATGTAACTTTATTAAATTCACCCAAAAAAGTGGGAAAGACCTGAAATTACTTATATTATGACAATAACTTCAGAATACTTCCAATACATGTAGAAATCATTTGCAGACTGCATTATAAATTTAAACATTAGAATCTCTTTTTTTTTAAAAATAAAATTAATTCATGATTATTACGTATTTGGCAAGTGGTTAATCTTGTAAATCATTATTAGTGGCTAAAGCTTTAATCACAAGGCACTCAAATGATTATAGTAAATTTTATTTATCCACTAAGGACTGAGTTGAATTTGGGATTAGATGTAGAAGGAAAAAAAAAAGTATTTTCTGCAGTTGAACCCACAGAAAGCATATACTTGTGCTATGATTTCTAACTAATACAAAAATTCAGCAATTATCAGGACAAACAACAGTGAATTTTCTCCCAGCAAGGCAAGAACTCCTAAACTACTATTTTTGGAGGTTAAGTTCAATACTTACAGACAAATATTAATTTCCATATGTAAAACAATGAAAATCAACGTCATGTTCTATTTTTGCTACTCCAACTGAGTGTACGTCACTTACACACAGAAGAAAAATAAAACCTCATCAGACATTTTAGAACAAGCGGGAGAATTACCTGGAGCTTTGAGACTTAATTGCATAAAGATAATGTTGCTGACAGTGATGCTCACAAATGAGTCAGACACTGGCCTCTCATCACAAAATGGGCACACAAAAGCATGAGGATTCAAAAATCCTCAGGAATTCAGTAATAACCAAGGTATGTCTCAACAGCAGCCCAACTGAGCAGGAATAGGCTAATAAGGATTACTTTCCTTCTCAGTAATGAGAAAATACTGAAGAAGGAAAAACTGGTTTCCCTCTTCAACAGAGAAAGACAGACAAGCAATGCTGTTGGGATTTCCTTCCAAGATAATGTTGTACCAGTCTTGTAGGACACAGAAACTTCTAGTTATCTTTGTCCTTCATTGCTTACTGTATTTAATAATCTTTTTAATCCTTGGTTGAATAATTCTCTGAAGTGAAACTTTAGATGTTCTATTTTCAGGAAGCTATCTGATCCCATTGTTAAACTTTGTGTGAGTTTTCTAAAGAATAAAAATGCCTTCTTGGCTCTTCTGGATTCTGACACAGGCATTCTGAAGAGATTCAGACACTATAAAGCAAAAGAAATAAAAGATTGAATAAAATAATCCATTAACATGAGTGCTGGACAAGAACCTTAAAAGTCAACCACAGCTAGAAGCTGTGCTAATCAGCAATGCTGTCATCAACATCATGAAAAGACTTTGTAACACATTAAAAGACTTCTAACAGAAGTACTCCAACAGAACAACTATCTCCTGCAAAGATGTTAATGGCAGCCACTTCCAACATCAGCAAGTATCATCAGCATTGCCCTCCTTGCACAGCTCTTTAAAAAGGTTTTAAATATTTAGCAAAAGGTTTTAACAGCACTCTCCCACTGCCAATTAGCAGCAGTGATACCATTTAAATATTTGATCATGACAACACTAAAAATAAATAAATTACAGTCCAATTTAGCATCACAATATTGCTAAACCTTCATTACATTATAGTGGATTTACAAATTTGACTGGCACACATTTGGAGTACCATTTTAGTCCTGCACTGCAAAAAATTAATAAAAGGAAAGGAAAAAAAAAATATATAAAAAAGCACCAGAATTAAAAAAGCATAGAAAAGCTTCAATAGGTGGAACAACTAAAAACATCAAGATTTTTTAGCCCAGAAAAAAAAAATTACATAAAGCCAATGTGAGGAATACAGAAAGTGCTGTTCTAACATAAGAACTGGGGGATACTAGGTAAACAAGTAAATACCTGCCCGGTAAAACCGTGCAAAGAAAAAAAAAAAAGAGAAAGAAATTTTAAAAAAGGACTTCTTCACACAGCACTTAGTTAAGAAACTGCCCCAGGATGTTAAAAGCTTCCAAAAGTCAAACTGGCCTTTGAAATTAATGGGGGGGGGGATCCACCCCCCCATAAGGATTACATGCATCTTAGCTCCAGATCACTTTAGGCTGGAAGCAGATGTCAGGAAAGGAGGCTTTTTCTGTTCTTCCTGTTGGAGGCAGCACCATGAGCCAAATGGACTTTTCGGCCTGGCCCCTGCAGCCATCCTTAAAACTCTTAAGAGCTGGGAGCTTTTGAAGACTGGAGGAAAGAGATGCATCTACCCCAAGCTGTGCAGTCAGCCTTCATCACAGCCCTAAAAGCCTGCAGGACTTCAACTCACTGTGAAGGCTGAGCGCCTTGCACTGGAATCTGCACTGGCTTTTCATGACTCCTTTTCTGGGGATCCACAAGCAGACACAAAGTGCTGCACAGAGCACACAGAGTTCTGCTCCACTCCAGCCCTTTGCTGGGAATAAAAGGTTCTCCACCAGCTGTTCCAGACAAAAAGCAGAGTGGGGCCAGGCTGTTGCAGCTGAAGCAGGAAGGCCAAGCTGTATGAGGAATGCAGAGACCCAAGAAAAGGACGGACAGGCAGGCAGGGTGACACAAAAGATGAAGTGACAGACACAAACCTCAACCAGGCCAAGCAGGCTAGTGAAAGGCCAACACTAGCAAGTCCACAGCATCTTTCTACATCTACAAAATACCACAAGATCATTCTCACAACTGAAAGCATTCAGTGCCTTCACACTACACCACCTCTCTCAGAGCAGATTCCAGACCAGCCTGGCCACCCACTGAAGAAGGACCGAGCATGAGGCACATGGAACACGTTATTTTAGCTGAAAAGTGTGAACCTCAAACAATTCTTGTGAAACACAACTCTGCAACTACTACAGCCGAGAAGAACAACGAGAAATTAGAGGACGCTTGGGTTTAACAAATGAAATACATCCAATAAGCCATGTGAAGTTCTGAGGGGGGTCTTCAAAACCCTAATCAGAAATCCCAAAAATTCCAAAATCCCAATCCAAAATCCCTAATACTACAGGGACTCAAACTACTCATGTCTGATCTAGCTTTCTCCACTATGTGGTAGTAATGTGCCATGATTAAATACATTCTCATTTCACATAAATATTAGTCTTGAACTCTAGAATTTACACTGGCTTTTTGTAACAAACTGCTATGAACACATCTCAAAAGAAAAAAAATATTAGGGACCATTCTCTGTAAACAACAAAATACATTTCAGTTTATTCAAACCATTTCCTGCAGTAATTTATTTCCAACTATTACTGAGTTTTTTTCTGCCTTATGTAGCAAAAATGAATGTATTTACATTATAAACATGTGAATATTGTAACAATGTAACTATTATTTCAGCAACTCAGAAACTAATATTTGCTACAGTACATTCATGAAAGAGATTCATTCTGCTTTAAATTTACTGAACAAAAAAGCATGGTAGAGTATACAAAGTCACTGTCTTACCTTTTTTGTGTGTGTGTGTGTTCCTGTACTGTTCACAGGAATTACTTAATAAATAACTGCCTATCCTAAAACCTCCAACAACAGGAAAGAAAGCATTCTTAACAAAAGATTCAACACAAGCTGAATTCCTGTCCTTTTAGTCCAAATTACACTTCTGTAATACAAAGCACTGAAATTATATTATTTTAAATAAACACATTTACATTTTCTTTTAAGGAAAACAGCTAAAGAAAACACTTGATAATGTCAAACACTTATCACATGGAACTAAGTAATGAAATACATAAAGCATCCTGGATTTTCCATCATAAGAGGTACTTCACAAAACAAAACCCATGCAAACCATTATCCTGCTGCAGAATTTCACAATCATTCTTCCTCTCCTATCCTACACTAAAAAGTGCAGTAAAGGATGGGGATATGTTCACAGATTCTAAAACATCAAAACACAGAGAACTGTATAATGCTCTGCCTTTTTTAGTGTAAGCCAAATAATAATGCTGGTAAGAATGAAAAACTAAATATAAGAAAATGGGGGGGGAAGTTATAATCACAGAAACTGAACCATAAAAAGATCTTGAAAATTCTGTGGATGTTTTTTTTTTACCAAAAAAAGCAGCAGTTCTTTTTCTTCTGCAGTACTGGTTAAATCATAATTTAAAGGAAATATCAAACCATTTTAATCAATTCTAGCAAAGGCATTAGAACAGTCATTACACTTATAGGTATAATATCAATTATCTGCTATATACTTGTAAGGTGCCCATTTCTTATACCAAAATAAATCACATAAGCAAGTTTCTTTTGTTAAAGATTTTTACAGGTAATTTTGAAATCCAGATTAATATCTAATTTTTACTGTTCATTTCATAAAACTGTCAGTTTCTATTCTGAATAGGAGTTGGTCTGTTTGTTCAAGGATACTTCCTGTCTGCCTGAGCTTATTTCCAGAATGTGAATATTTGGTATCTGAAAAGATCCCTGAACATGGTATACAATCTGAAGTACTCAAGGATATTTTATTACTTACTCCAAAAGGCCAAATGACATTAAAAGGAATCCCAAGAGAGGCAGGAAATGAATCACAGCTATATTGCTTTCCCAAAGCTGCACCACTGTGAGCCTCGGTGCTGCCAATTTCCAGCCACTCACTATAGTGCACACTTCACTGTTTTGAACATTTATGTTTTGTGAGGTCACAGTCTAGGAGGGAACAGGTGAGTGAACTCAGGGATGTTCCTCCTCAGAAACAAGGGACAGATGAGTCTATGTGCAGCTCTGGAAAAGAAGTGATGTAAGTAGATATTAAGAGATGTACTGCAGTTGAGAGGATGGACAACAATCCTTTCAAAGGACTGCTTCATGCACAGTCTTCAACAGGGAAAAGTAAGTGCAGTGATGGCACTGCCCCATGTTTAAAAGGCACGCCAGATGTGAAGATAGACTGTAAAACAGTAACAATAGTCTTCCTAAACACAGCTGCAAAACAGGGAAAGAGGCCACTTGCTACTTACTCTCCTTAAAGACAAACAAACCAGCCCCTTCCAAAGGGCCCTTTTTGTGCCAATGCTGCAATCCAGTAACAATAATATCAGCTTGTACTTACCAACTATTATTTTAATATATTTAGAAGGAACAATATTTTCTCATGAATTGTATTTTTGAACTAGATTCTGCAACACCATATTGCTCATTTACAGGTGGCAAAGAACACAAGTCACACACCCCGTATGATAAAATGAGAGCACAGTTAAAACAGGATGCTTACTTGAAGGTGGAAGAACTGCATGCATGTTAGAAGGTAAGTTAAAATCAGAAAGAACCTGACAAATTGAGGGTATAATCTGAAATAATTAGAATGCAGTTACTAGGACAAGTACAAGCTTTTTGCAGATGATTGCTTTTGCCCGTTACGAAGAGGAACAATCGGGCAGCAGCCTGCATAGAAGGATCACAAACAAAAGGTGATTAAAAGACAAAAGCATCATACTGAAATTTATTAACAGTTGATCCTATAGCAGAGCAGTGGAGCAGAGTAGACTGACCTCTTGAGGTCTCTTCCAGCCCTATTTTTAAACATTCTTCAATACATATACATTGCTGATTTTTATCACATTTCTATAATTTCCTCTTCTCCGTGTATATTACATATAAATTATTATATACCTTTCTTCCCCCAAAATCTACCTGCTAGTCTGTTTATATTTAGACTCCTGAATTATGAAGACAATCCTACATTTGTGTGAAAAAACAAATAATTTAGAATCTATGTACCAATATTATAATATGTGTTCCAACTTAATTTGGCCCTTAGAGATTGACAATTGGTGAATTTCATAAAAGGGTTTTTCCTTATAGAGTCAGCACAAATAATACAAGGATTGATGGTAATATCACCCATGGACCAGCAAAGGCTGGGAAACTACACAATTAACTTGTCCTGTCAGTCTCTGTTTAAATTCTTTTAATCTTCCTCAAATGCAATCAAATTGTGGGAGCACAGTGTATTTGTGAGCCATGACAGGACACCACTGCTCTAATTCCTAGTTTAAAAATAGGCTAAACTAGTCATGTCACTGATCGAGCCTGATAATAGGCAGAAGTAAAAGACCTCATCAGGTATTCATAATGATTTTTAATGTAATTAATTAATTTTTCAACACTGAATAGACTGAATATGTTTTGTGGATAGCCTAAAGTTTTATCGGCAGAGGGGGTGAAGGAGTTGCTATTATTCACGCTAGCCAAGCTATTTACTGAGTCAAGAGAAATAAACAGATAAGCTCTTCCAGAAGAGAAGTCAGAGAAGCTAAATTCCTCCAAATTAAGCTCCAGCTCCAAGCCAGCTTTTGGAAGATGTACATCTCTTCGTGGGCTATAGTACATAAGCTAACTGAATCACATAAAGGCAGTATCCTCATGTATACATTTCTACAAACAACTTTTTTTGTGTGTTGCATACCTTCAAAGAAAATTTTGATTACTACTATGGTCTACAGAAACTACTCAGGCATATAAAATACACACCAGATGCAAGGCACAACATACCCACTCTGTCGGGCTGTGACATAGAGTGTCACAGTTAACAAGTAGCAAACTGCCTGATACACAGGTCTAATGTGTATATATATGATACTCTATGCAAATACTTAAGGTATACAGCCTTTGTATCACAGAGGATATGATCTTTATGGTCTTAAATATTCTTTTAAAAATATTCTATTTTTTAAAAATTAAGAAGCCAGTACACAGTCAGTAGTAGAGGACGGAGAAGGAATACAAATATGGATAGGTGCTGGCAACCTTCTATAATCTAGCTGAGAGTCCAACACATCACAGAGACAGCATCCTCTAAAAGAAAGCTCCAGGATTCATGGAGCTGCAATTAGCTATTCAGGTCTCTCATACTGACAAACCAGAGAGATAAGACAGATCTGCATTAAAACAAAAAAGAAAAAACTAAGAAACAAAGAAAAACAAACACAAACCCAGAAACAGCCTCTCAGAAAAACCTACACTTTGGCTGCATAGTTGAATGGCTGTCCAGGGTAAGATGTAGGGGGAGCTCAACTATCACAGCCTTCTTTCCTAAATATATCCTTTCTTGTGCTGTCAGTTTTGGTGTCAATTAGCACATGTGCTCTAGGCAAAATATATTTTACTGATGGGAGATGCACGTCCTTCTTCCAAAGATCTTCTGTAACCAGAAGGAATTCAGCTGATGCTGTCGCATTTTCTTTCCAAGGGGAAGGGCACAAGTAAACCAAACATGTTAATTTTCTCCTTCTTTCCTCTCCATAGCTGTTTTCCTTGATCTTAAAGAACCTTAGCATCTTTGGGCCAAAGACTGCTTAATCAAGTTTAGTTGCATCGCTACACGGGTTTCTTTGCAATATGAAAAATGATTGAAAATCAGTAATTTCATATACTTTAAACTGAGTCCAGCAACCTAATTCCTTGATATTATTTCAGACGGAAGCCAAGTATGTATGGCCTATTCCTGGACCTCCATGAAGGCTTGCAAACACTGTGGCTAAGATAATTTAAGACTGCAGAGAACCTAAGTCCACTAAAAATGCTACATTAGAGCTTACTATGAACGCAAAAGGGTTTATATTAAAGCCTTTAAAACAATCATAGTTGTAGAAAACACTGTCCAATATTTCCCATATTTCATATTTTTTATACCTGATACAAACGGGTTTACAGTATGAACTAGAGATCACAGAAGACTGAACAAGTTTGCAACATATACTGGCATTCTAACAAGAAAGAAGGTCTTGATGTATATGCTGTCTAAATCCCCTGTCATAGAAAGACACAGATATGTTTAGTTTCAAAAGCAAAGCTCTGCTGAAAATTATACCCTAGAGTATCTACCTGCTAAATTTGGTTCCTCTTCTTACAGGCTTTGAAAGTTAGGAGTTTACAATGCTCAGCAAGTACATGATTTTTCAGAATGAAAGCTTAAGTTTAGACCAGTAAGAAAAAAAGATACAAATTTGTTTAAGTTATCAGCCAATACATTTATTGGCACTGAGATTAGTATTGGTACATGCAAAAAAATACACCCTGGACTTTGCTTCCACAAACATGTTGATAAAAACATTCCTGCTCACAGAATGCTAAAGCCACCATGTGTTTCTCACTGCTGCCTTCCCTAAATAACAGCAGTCTCTCCTAAGTGTATCTCTTCTCATTTTATTACTGCAACCTGTCTCCTAATAAAGACATATTTATCCCCATGGATCTCTTTCTGTCTAGGTCTATAGCTTTGGGAAACCATGAGGTTCTGTAAGCGTTTCTTGGACGCCCCTGGAAGCAAGCAGCTCTGAGGAAACGTACCCATACACCACAAGTCACTTGCTGCCTTAAAGATTCTCAAACGCCTACCACCTCAAAGTCTCTGTAAGAAAGGCGTGGAGGAACCTCACACAAAAATAAAGCAACCTCACTGCCAACTGTCAGAGCAGCTAAGAAAAGTTCACAGGATGCTTAAACCCACTTTGAACTGCAAGATGTAAATTTGTTTCACAGAATATTGTAGGAAATGTTGTAGGAAATTACATAATAGGAAACCACAGCTAGCTGCACCAAGGAAAATATTATGGAAAAGCAAAACAGTCACCCCAAAACCCACTAAATACAGACAAGTGGCATATAAATTAGTTCACAAATCAGGTATCCAAGAATCTTAATCCCATGGATGCACAACATATCATCACTATTGCCTCTTGAAAAATCAGAATCTCATAAATACAGTGAAAAAATCTCTGTAAATACATGTATGTAGTCTCCCAGGCCCTCAAATTTGGTTCAACAAAAGCAAGCAATAAAATAGGCTATTCCATAGAAATTGCTGCAAATGAAGAGTACAATCTTTAATCCTTTCAGCCTAAACACAGCTGACACATGAGACTGAAAGGCCAAGTAAACTACTATGTATAAAGACTGTGTTACTTTTTCCAGTAATAGCAGCTGTACCACCTGTCATCATCCTAGGTGACACCTCAGCCTCGAAGAGTACATCATCTTACACTAAACAAGAAAGAAAAAGTCTAAATTAGCAGGTGCACAAAATAAATAAGACAGAAAAAATATGGAGCTACTGGGAAAAGGGAATAGAGACTGCAAGAAAGGAAAGGGAAAAAGGCAGCAACTGCTCTTCTCAGAGTTATGAAAATAGACAGCCAATGGAAGCACAGACTGAAACCAAAATAAAACACGGATCTGTGCTCCTGATTTTCATGCACAAATATGTGGTTCTAAAGAATTTAATCTGAACTAGAACTATTACTCAAATGTCAATTTTCCGTTTGTGACCCAAACACCTATGCAGTAATTGGCAGACACAACACTTAAGAATTAGATACTCCTTAAAGGTGCATTTTACAGACCAACTACAAAGTCATGTTTTCCATGAATGTATAAAATCTACATCTGCATGGAACAGAGCTGTTCCTTGAGGTTACTTTGTATCTTCTTTAAGAGCAGTTTAAGTGAAATTAGCTATTAAAACTACAGGAAGACTTTCTAAAAGCATATTACATCTTACTTTTTTCCACTCTTTACAGACATTTGCTCTGCAAGAGCAAACAAAAAGCATCTTAAGGTTTACTACCCATGCCAGATGTTCCAGAAGGTTTCATAGGGAAAAACCAGGCATCAACACACCTGGACTCAAACCACCTGAACTGCTGAACTAAGCAGGCAGAATCATATTCAGAATATATTTAGACAAGTGATTTTTCCCAGCACCATTAAAACAGTCATATCTAAAACAAATATGGACCACATAACTTTAAATGCAGTGCTGTCACATTTTTCCACTCGAGATAATTATTCAAATAATAACAAAGCTTTAGTAATCAGTTCTTGGTTGCTGCAGATTACTGGTCACATCTGCAAAACGGTATTCAGCAGCAATAATAGCAGAAAGTTGAACGATTTTGTATTCCAAAGTGCTATCATTGCTGTAGAAACTAAGAACCTTGACTCGAGTATCCATGAAATGTAATTCAAAACCTATTTCCTTATCTCATGCTTCTTGATCTTGATATATCACAAATCCCTAGGTATTGTGACCTTGCCTGGTCCCCAGAGAGGCAGAAGGTTGCTGTATAATTAAATCACACACTACAAAGTAGTATAGCAGCATGGTATACAGTGCAAACCACACTACTGTCTTTCTTGGGCTACCACAGGAGAAACAAGAAACTGTTAAGAAGTATCAGACCTGTAAAAAAACAAAATCACTAGCAAATCCAGCAAATATGAAGTTATTCCAATACGAAGTTCAGCTGCCCCCTGTCCATTGTTATGATTTCTTTAGCACACACACACACACGTACACACCCAGCATCACCGCTCAAACAGGAAGGGTGGGTACAGCCTGCCAAATGTGTTCGACCGCTCACTGCCCTTGCTCTCCCCCTGGATTTTACAGCAAGGCCCAGGAGACAGTAACAACTTTCAATACACTACTGGTCTTGATATTCTACATGTCCTTCTATCATCCAATCAACAGAACAACAAAGGTAATGGGCAAAACACAGACTGATTGTGTGAAGTTTATGTTCTGTGGTGAACTGTGTGTGTTTTGTTTAGTGTTGTGATGGCCTTGTTTTTTAATTCGGCGTGGGGAAGTCTCTTTTGTTGAAGTGACTAAAATGTGTGAAGATTGTAGGATGGATGTGGATTTTAATGATAAGGGGTGGAATGCCTCTTGGGTTTGCACAAGACTTTGGTAGCAGGGGGGGCTACAAGGATGGCTTCTATGAGAAGCTGCCAGTACTTTCACCTATGACCAACATAGCCAATGCCAGCCAGCTTCAAGATGGCCAAGCCGGCCCTACCAGTGACTGCAGTAGTGCCCCTGGGATAACAGACTTAACAGGGTAGGGAAAAAACTGATCAGAAGCAATTGCAGCCAAAGAAAGGGGGGGACAATAGGTAAGAGACACAACACTGCAGACACCAAGGTCAGTGAAGGGGTGGGAGGAGGTGCTCCAGGTGCCAGAGCTGAGATTTCCCTGCAGCCCACAGAGATGACCATGGTGAGACAGGCTGTTCCCCAGCAGCATGGCAGAGGAGGTGGATGTCCTAAGAAGGCTGCAACTCTGTGGGAAACCCACGCTGGAGAAGGCTCCTGGAAGAATGTGGGGACCCCATGTGGGAACCACACTGGAGCAGCTCATGAAGAACTGCGCCCTGTGGGTAAGACTCAGGCTGGAAAAGTTCATGGAATTTCATGGTTCCTCCCATGGGAGGAGACCCAATGATGGAGCAGGGTAAAAGTGTGAGGAGTACTCCTCCTGAGGAGGAAGGAATAGGAGAAGCATATGATGAACTGACCACAACCACCATTCCACGTCACCCTGCACCAGAAGAGAGGGGCAGAATGGAGGGAAGGTGTTTTTAAGATTTGGTTTTATTTCTTATTATTCTTATTAAAATTACTGTCCTGTTTTGTCCATGACAGTAATTTCTAAGAGATATCTCCCTGTCCTTATCTCAACCCATGAGCCTTTCAGCCTTTCATTCTATCTTCTCTTCCCTGTCCAGCTGAAGAGGGAGTGACAGAGTGGCTTTGGTGGGTGTCTGGAATCCAGCCAAGGTCAGCCCACCAGAGTTGATTTTGGAAGCACATAAATATCTAAGAAGACAACACATCTAGCTTAATTTAGATTTAGCTGATCTTGATTAAACTCAGATCTTAAATACTTGAAGTTATGCCTAATTTCACAGCTCTTATACCATTGGAGCAATTTCTCTATGTTCTCAACCTTTTCAGAGGAGTTGGGGAAGCAACCGTGGATTTAAGAAACCAGACCAAGCGTATTTGTGGAAATAATTGTATTAAAAAAAAAAATAATAAAATCCAAATCCTTTTTGCCCAAGCTACATTCTATCACTGATGCTCCCCCCCACTTTTCAAACTAAAACATAAGTGCCCAGAATATGCAGCGCTAAGTATAAAGATGTTTCTATAGGTGAAGTACAACTCAGCCTACTGCTAAACGAGCTGTCATTTTTAACAAGAAGAATGTTCCCTATTATACCTTCTCCCACCCCCAGCCCAATGAGATCCTGAATCTCTCATCACCTGCTGTGTGCCTGTCACACACACAAGCCAATGGAGCCACAAAACTGCTCTGCACAGGTGCATCCCAAATAACAAGCATACTGTGCAATTCATGTCTTTCCTTGCTGGTCTGGTGCCCATATTGTCTTGTCACAAGCCAGCTAGTTTCTCTCACCTTCCCTAACAGGAGTTAGAGCCTTCTACTTTAATAAACCTCAAAACGTAATGCCCTGTTCCCCCCAAGCATGGATGTACACAAAGCCATCCTCTCACTGTTGTCCACTTCTGACAAAGGAAAAATCAAGTCCCCTCGCCACAGGGGGGAGGAAAAAAAGAGAAAGAAAAGAGCTGTCTGTCCTTTCATCTAGAGCCAAGGCTCTGGGAACCCAGTGTATCGCCCGCATCTCCCTGCCTCTGTCACAGAGAAAAAGACCCCGATGGGGAGGAGCAAGAGCTCTTACCTTAATTATGCTGCTCCTCCGGGGGATGCCGGGTTTGCCTTCTCGTTGCTGACTGGTGGAAAATCCTTTTTCTTTGCTGCTGCTCTCCGGGCTTGCAGGAGGAGCTGATCCCGGCTCCTCACCGGCTCCCGGCTGGGCACAGTCCCCGTTGGAGACCCGGCTGCCCACACTGTCAAAGCGGGGTCTCCCGCCGCCGCCACCTCCTCCTCCTCCTTCTCCATCTCCTGCCTTGAACGCCACCTTCCCTTGGACCGGCCCCGGGGAGGAGGGCAGCCCCCCGCCGCCGGTGCCGCCGCCGCTGCCAAACTCCGCCATCAGCCTCCCTGGCTACGGCAGAAGCAGCACCGCTGCCCCCCTCCCCTCCTCCCGCGGCCGCTCGGCGGTGGCTCTCCTTCCGCTTTCTCTCTATTTACGATCGGGGGATTTTGAGCCAAAGTCTCTCCCCCCGCGCATTTGGCAGCCGAGGCCGCGTAGCTCCAAGAGGGGAGGGGGGACGGACGAAACGTGTCGGTGGCGGCTCGGCGAGCACCAGTCCCGCAGCACCTGGGGAGGGAAAAGGAGACGAAACGTGACAACCGGTCCTCACACGAGGCGGGGGAGCGTCGCATCGCGGCGCGCTGCCCTGCGCGCACAATCGGACACGCGTGGGAGGAGAGGGGCTGCCCGGGCTCCCCGCGACCCGCCGGGGGCACCGAGCGGGCAGAGCGCAGCCCCGCCGCGGGGACGGGGACCGGCCCGCCCCGGCCGCCGCGGGGCGGGGGAGGCTGGAGGGGACCGGAGGAACTGCGCTTTTGGGGCTGCTCAGCCGGGAAAAACGAGAGGCGTTGATGGCGGTATCTTGTCACCCTGACACAGCGACACCCACAATCGCTGAAGCAACGAAGCGGGAGCGAAAAGAGAACTTGAAGAACAACGCGCCCCAAAGCCTCTGGCCCCTGCCCGGGGGAAAGCCCGTCCCACGCACGGCGGGGACGATCCGCCGCAGCCCCTCTCCGGCCACGGGCGGCGGAGAGAAGCGCCGAAACGCGAGCGGGGTCGCCGCCGCCGCCGCCCCGCAGGGCAGCCCCCGGGCGCCCTCGGCAACTTTTCTCCCTTCCCGCTGCCTGCCGACATCCAGCCGCCCCAGAGCGCAGACAGCCCGCCCGGGGCAGCGGCACCCCGGCCCCCCCGCCCGCAGCCGCCCCCCGCCCGCAGCCGCCCCCCGCCCGCACGCTGCGGCCCCGCTACCCACCTCGGCGGCGAGGAGAGCCCCCGGCTGCCGCTGCTGCAGGAGCCGCTTTTCCCCCTCTCCTCTCCTCCCCGCTATGGTCGCCGCCTCTGCCCGGAGCCGGATACAGAGAGAAACTGATTCATGTGGCTGCTTCCCTCGCTCTCTGCTGCTGCTGCTGCTGTCGCCGCCGCCTTCCCCGGCCCAATGCTCGGCAGCAGTCCGGCGGGGGAAAGCGCCGGCAGCGCCGAGGGGAGAGGCAGCCCCGGCCGCCCCCGCGAGGAAACTCTCCGGGGAAGGCTGAGCGAGCGATCCGGGCTCGCCCCCCCTCCCGCCGCCAGTCACAGGGCCGGCCCCGCGCGGATTGGCGGCCCCGCCGCCTGCAGCCCGCTCCGGCAGCTCGGGGGCGCTCCGCCGGAGGGCAGGACCCGCGCCCGCCCCTTCCCGCGGCCCGCGCTCGCAGGGGGATTCCTCCGCACGCTCCCGCCCCGCGCCTCTCGGCCGGGCTCCGCGCTGGCACAAAAGAGCCCGCTCCCCGGGCCCCGAGCCCCGAGCCCGGCCGCATCCTCCCCTCCCCGCTCCCCTCCGCCACTCCCGTCGGGGCCCCGGGCCCTTTCACCCGCCCTGCCCATCCGAGGGGCTGCGGCCGCCGGGGCGAGCAGGAAGGGTCGGGGGCGGCCGTGGAGCGGCTGTTCCCGAGCCCTACCGGGCGCTGACAGCGCAATGAGAGCCCAATTAGTCCAATTAGAGCCTTTAATTAACAAAGGAACGAATGTGATGGAGTGCTGGAATATTAAAAGCTTAACGGAAACTGCAACTTGATGGTTGCCCTCAAGCGTGTCCACAACACAGCATGCTGGGCTGGAGTGCCCTCACATACCCCGTACACACTCGCTTAGGTTTGCTGTGAGACAAACAGGAGGGACTTGGTGGAAGAGCAGTAACTCAGAGAGCCGCGTATTTATTTTTACTTCTTAACACAGCTGCACGTTGCAAGAGCTTGATATTTCACGACTAAGTTGAATAAAGGGAAATGAAATGCCATAGTTGAGGCACTTGGCCCTTTGCTTGAAATTCAGAAATTGAGTCAGTTGAGGAGACAATACATTGAGAACATGAGCAAAATTTGAAATCACAGGAATAAGAGTGCAAAGAGTCACACTGAGCAAAGAGACACCTAAGACAGTCCCATACCATCTGACCCTCAGCATTTGGCTGAAGTGCAAAATGCAGGAGGCTGACTCAGATTATAGTCAAGTGAAAGCACTACACTTTTAATTTAGGTTCCCCCAGTTGCCCTCAGGAGATCATTGACTGTGCCTGGAACCGCCGGCACGGGGATCAGATACCTAGATAGATTGAATAAGACAGCATGGATTGAGGAGTACATTTTCAGTCCTGTCCCCCAGCTCCAAGGCTTTACTGTGGACTGCAGAGCAGTGCCACCATACCTTTGTGGCCCACTGTCCTAAGCTGCCTCCGAAAGGAAGGCACCTCCATTTTCTCCTTCAGAGCACCAAGGGACAGCTCATCCCTCTGAAAAACAGAGCCACTGTTTAGATCACTTGGAGCATGAAAGCCCTCATTTCAATCTCCTCTTCCTGAAGAGGTTCACGTCTGTGTCCCCACAGTCATTAAACAGCCACCAACACTTACAGACTGGCGCTGGTGAGAGCGTTATCTTCAATATTCTGTCTGCAATCTGGACAATGGTGCTTGTCACTGCAACAGAAAAGGAACCATAAGGTGTGATGCAGATTGGAGGAAAGCATGAAGCTCTTTGGAGAATATTACTTATTCAGTATCATTTCTAGTGGGTCAAGGAAGTTCAGATCCTGACACTGCTGTATGACTCATATATGGTCCCAATTTAATCAAACTGTTAACAAAGCTTAAGGTTAAATGAAAACCTGCACATTTGCAGGATTTAGTCTGTAAACTCTAGGTACACTAATATTAAACTTAAGATCTGAAACTGCCAAAGTTTGTGTTTTTCATTAGCTGGTAATACAGTGATTTTGCCATTTGCCCTTATGTGAACATCTCTTGCCTGAACACCTTGCCTTGCCATTTAACTAGAAAAAGTCAGCCTTGAATATTAAATATTATCCAGTATTGTATCTACAGATGTGGACAACACAAACCATCCCTGCAGGAGACTCTTTGTCATTAGCAGCATCACTGTTTCTTCTGAAGGATGAAATTTATATGCAACAGGTACAAAATGTTATTAGAATCATTTGTCACAGAGCGTTGCCAGTAAACTGGTGAGGAAGATGTGTGCTTTCTGTCATCTTGCTGCTTAAGATGCACATAGTAGAATACCAGTTTTAAGGCTTTAGCAAAATTTGATCAGTCCTGTCTCCAAGAAAAAAAATGATTAAAAAACCCCTTTTCAACTCTGCTTATCTGTCCAACCTGTATAGAAACAAGATAACAATGCTGAAAAAGAAATCATTTAACTTTAGCCTTGGCAGTTCTGTAATGAATGATATCAAGACCTGCAGACATTGCCAGACTTTTGGCTGTGAAGGTGATGATTCAATACAAAGGAAATAGTAAAATTTCTGAATCCAGTCTTAAGGATACATGCACACAAATCAATGTAATAGTGTCTGTATTACGCTTATTCTAATATTAAAATTTAATTACTGATAAAAACATTGTATCAGACACTAAACTAGAAAAGTTGTGCTAGCAAGATGGAGGTAGCAAATAATTAATTCTCCAAATCTAAGATTTCTTCTGATGACCATCATTGATTTTTCTTTTTGTCCCACTCTGTTTTACAGGGCTTCTTTAAACCAGCGCGGTGTTTATTCAGATGCATTTTGAATGCTTAAAGTTGAAAAATATTTCCATATACAAAAGGAGGCATTTCCGATAAACCAAATCCCAGAAATGGTCACCAAGACTGAGCAACTCCACAGAGACCTTGTTTATCCCTGTGAGCTCAGGTTTCCAAAGTAGCTTGTGATACTAATATGAACTGTATACTTTCTTTGCCAGAACTTTTTGAAGATCAAGGGGTAAAGAAACTTTTTTCATTATCATTATTCAATAGTGGCCTCAGCAGGCTCTATTTGTTTAATTGTTAAATGAAATAAGGATTATAATGGAATCAAAAGAGCCTTCTATGACAATATTTAACCATGAGAACTTGCTGTCATGTGCACATATTAGCTATTTTCATAAAATCCTATTAAATATCAAGAGTTCTACAGCTAAGCTAACATTACCCATTGAACTTTTCTAACTCAAATAGTGTGGCAGTAAAACATGCCAAGAAACAAAACCCCTAACCAGTGACTAAATGACCAGTGTTTAAAGAAGCCAAATACCAGATTATTGTTAATACACTAAATACTTTTTTATTTCAAACATGAAAAACTTTAGTTAGTTAGCAATTATCTTGTTTAAATGTTGCTTTTCTGACACCTCTGCTTGAAATATGTTTTTTCATTATTGTAAGTATCTCTACAGTTCTGGTGATAATTTAAATTGCTTTATTTGATTGTTCAGGTCACAGTCTAGCACATATTTGTTTGTTATACTTGTTTACAATTAAGTATACATGTTTGAGTAGTCCCATTACAGCTGGAATCTGATTCATAATTAATCCAAAGCAAAGTTTATCTATAAATAATGCATTATTGTATGCAACATCTGTAAAGTGCAGGTGTGTTTATGCACATAAAAGGTGCAGAAGGTACAATGTACCTATAGATGGCAAAAAGAGGTAGAAAAACATAAATTGACAGATTTGTCTACTGCAGAGCATTTATTAACCTTCTGTACATGAAAATTAATTTTTTTAAAAATTTTGGGGAGTTGATTATACTAGCAGTGACTATAGGAGTAAACCAGGAGTTGGACTCTGATGATCATTATTGCCCTTTTCTAACTTAGGGTATGCTATTCTACAGCATAGATTCTATAACTCTAAGTATGAGGATTTTTTTTTAATCAAGCAGCTCAACCATTTTAGCCTATTAAATACAGCTTAAGGAATGTTTGCTCTCTATCCTACCTATAATGCCTTTTAGTTTGGCTACCAGCCTACTCAATGTGATGGTTTCGAATTAACAAGAGCTTAACAGTAAATCTACTCATCCCCTACAGACTCTTGAATCCAGAAGGAGTGCTTTTCTAAATCAACATCATTCAACAGTTCTTCTCTAAACTGTCTGTTCTTAAGACTATCATGCTGTGGTGGTTAGTTGGTTGCAACACAGCTTTAAATCACATTGCTATGAAAATGAGACTCTTTGTATACATGTCTTTAAAAAGGTCAAGGTTTTTAAAAACTGAGAGTACTCCCTTCCTGCCCATTAAAAGAGAAGACTTTAAGGGAAAAAGAGCAGACAAGAAGGACTTTCTGGATAACAGAGGCCTCCCTTAAGGCCTCAGTTTGCAAACTAGAAATTAAGTCTTTTTAAAAAGTCTTGACCTAGGCACTAAATCTGAGTAACTGTGGAGTTATCTTAACAGGAAATTACAGCTTATCGTATTCCAGTAGCATGTTATTAGTTTGCCATCCTTGAAAAAGCTGAAAATCAAATCTTTGTTTGTCTTTAATATCACCATTTGGAAAACTTATTTTGTAGCAATACTATTTGAGGTATTTTTGGATAAAGTTTCAGTGGAGCAAAATTTGCATTTTATTCTACTAGGAAAGGCAGGCACCCTGGAAAAGACTTGCATCGTGCCCATTTCAGCAGAGGCAGGTATGTTTTATCAGGGAGACCAGGACAACAAACCTGTTCTTGAAGTGGTTCTGAGCATCGTTATAAAGAACATACAGTGTTTCTCATCTTCTGTCGCTGTACTCTGCCCTCTACGGAGAAGTTACAGAGTTACAAAAACCGGACCAGAGCCAGGATTTTGCAAAGGATTGGATTTCAGTTTTTCGCTCCTTACATTTGTTAGTAAGTACTGGGTATATACAGAAGCGTTTGACTTTTGAGGCATAAGACATTTCATAAGCCATCTGTTTTTGTCATTTGAAGCATCTGACTCTATTATTACAGGAGCATGTCAATAAAATAGCCCACAATGAGCTTTTATACCTTCTTCAAACCCAAACTTTTTTAAACTAACAAACATGTTAATAATGATCAAAAGCTCTCATTAAATTTGCACAAACAAAATGACATAAAACTTTTAATTTGTCATTTCAGCATTACATGCTTTGTGAATTCTCATCATAGCAGAATATTAAACACTTCCACTTCTTTGAGGAAAACTGCATCTTTTCCATTATAGGTGAGTAAATAAATAAAATCAGTTGAATTTTTTTGACAGCCTGAGTTCCTTCTATAATTGTCTTCATTTTATCATGTCCATGAGGGTAAACACTGGGTCTACATGTGCTAAGTAGGAGTTGCAGTGTGTTATGTCTTCGCCTTTGAGGGTTTAATGGGAGAGTTAACACATGCACACTTCTGCTGATAAACAATTAACTGTATGCTGGTGTCAGCTTGTCTTGTTAGAAATCTTGCAACACATTACCACAGAAAGAGGAATACATATGCATAAAAGAGGAATGAAGTTCTTTTCTTAAATGGCAGTCAAAATCCACATAATTTACTTTAGCCTAGCAACTTTTCTGAATTACAAGAAATCACATCTTAGCATATGCCCACAACAGGGGTTGAGAGAGGAGTTGATTAAACTTGTTATACTCCAAGACATAAACACATTTCATTCACATGAGAAAAAAATCACACAGCACAAATTATTTGAAGCAGGTTTAAAACTGTTTGGTAACACATGGGGAACATAGTTTTTCTTGCTGCTTGACATGGATACTGGTAGACTGCAAGACAACAGCGAGTGAGATTGCATCCTGTCCTAAAGCTTGTAATGGAGTTCCTTAATCCCATTAATTTTTGTATTGCTCACATTAGCAATTAACATCAGTTCCTGTCCCTTAGGGATGGTAGATTTGGGTATGCTGCACTAACCAGCACAGTTCTTAACAGAAACTAATTCCACCATTTAATTTTTTATCCAGTATTATTGCATTATGGGTCATTGGTTGGAGACAGAAATGGCACAAACTCACCGAGGGTCCTCAGCAAACAGCATGTTTTATTGTTCAGGACCTTCTTATACAGCGCATTCAGAACTCCCAGGTCTAGACAACTGATTGGTCGAGGTTTTAGCACCACCAGCTCTTTGACAAGTGATATGTCTGCTTTCTGGATTGAGCATGATTGGATGAGGTCCCTGCTTGGGATTGAATCCAACCCGTCCCTGCCCAATCCAGGGATTTGTTTTACTTCTAGGCTGGTTGAATTTGGGGGTCTGATGTAGCCAAATTTATCTGGCAGCTACAGGCTAGCTGCAACTGTGACACAGTATCCCAACTTCTAGAGCAGAAGTCAACAGTCATGTTTGTTTTCTTTATTTTTAGTTGTAAAAATGCTAAAAAAATTTAACATATTTATAGATGGTTTCATATGCATATTCAAAACTCCTTTACTAGAAATAGGTTCATGGTTGAAATTTCAGGTCAGAAGACCTTAACAAAACATCTGTTCTACAACTATCACAAACTGACAGAAATCAGTAGACAGGTAACAGTCTTCTTAATTTCTCTGAAACATTTATATTTTGTATAAACCAGACAAGATATAAAGAGTCCTGACCACTAATATAACTCTTCCTGTGCTCTCTGGATTTTCAGAAAAATATATTAATGTACTAAATCTCTCTGTTAATATACAGCCTTAATACAGTTATTATACTCACTTTCTGAGTAAACAGCAGCTGAAGTAAAGGGAAAGTACCACTTTTCTTATGCCAAAAACCAGAAGGAAATTCCCAGCTTCTGTTCTGTTCTTTGCTATGGCAACCTAGTCCTGGAAGAAGAGTCACCAGGAGGGAGAATCTCTATTGGGATAACAGTAAAACTAAGCAGTATTTGAAGATTTTCTAGTTCTCTCACATTTTGACTTCATGTATCGGGAGGCTGTGAAAATAAAGCAATTGCAGCTGGCACTCCTCTAAACCTTTTTTGCACAGAAAAGCCCTTCCATCCTTCCTTTTCTTATCTGGCTTCCCCTTTCTTTAGGGATCTATACATTTTTCTTGAATTCAGTGTACAAATTGCTTTTTCCTCCTCCATCTAAGGTAAGAAGCTGCAATGAAGTTTGATCCTCTGAGCATTCCTAAGTCACTGCTCAAGGACAGAAGAAACTCCAAAAAAAGTTAGAAAAATAGCAGGGGAAGAGCATGAATGAAGAAAATTTATGAAAAGGGACAACAGAGAAAGACAATAGGATGTAATGGTAAAAACATTAACCTTTACTTATAATGAGTTTCAGGATTACTGTTATCATATTCCGTAGCACTAACATAGAGACAAGAAAAAAGAAAAGAGTGAACACTGAGTGAAAGAGCAAGTCAAAATTAAAGAGAGAGATAAAGCCAAGGAACCATGGTAGCAGGAAAGGAATAAGAACTGTTAGTCATTAGAATTAAAAAGCAAATATGAAGACAGAAGAAGACAGAAGGAAATTAAAGAAGATTGATAAGATGGAAGAAAAATATATTGTTGCAAAGAAAGCCTTAAAATATAATATTTAAATAAAATTCAAATAACTTAGCTGCCGAGGGTTATGACTGTACAGGGGAAGAAGGAAACTAGACTGATCACATGGAATGATTATGAATGCAAGAGCTCCTCACATTCAGATGTAATGAGGAAGTAACAGACACAAGCGGAATAAGGGTTTTTCTCTTGCAGATTACATTGCCAGCACTGATATGTTCCATATGTGTTTTGTCCAGCAGAAGCAGCTAAGGCCTAAATGCATTTGCTTGACTATTTGACATTGCTCATTTCAGTACTTAATAAAGTAATTTCCTGTGGAAAGAGATGCTGCGTTTTTGCTCTATTTAAAATTCTTTCTTTTTTTCCCTTAAGTTCCTAAGTTCTTCCTAAGCAAGGATCAAGAAATGAATTTGCCTATCAATAAAGAATAAGATAAAATTACTGATTTTAATATTTTTAAAATGGATTTTATTTGTATCCGTGTTACAGAGAAGCTTAAAAGCCCCAGTCAACATCGGCTTGCTGCTTACTGCTGTTGACACCATATAAACATATGGATCCAGTTCAGAATTGGCACCTAGCCATCCAGTTTGGAGCCCAAACAGTGTCATCTTGCATCTGCTCCCAAAAGGCCACACAGACATTCTCTGGGTATTTCAGAAATCCAGTCATTTTAGGAATTTAGGACCTCCAAAATTTCTGACCGTCTTCCTGAGCATTTGGTCATCTTTTTCTAGAAAAATGTTTTCTGGGTCATATATGGGTAGCTAGAAGGAATTTAGGATAAAGAGCAATGAAGGTCTGAGGCACTGTGTATGCCAAAAGGATTTGCCAGTGTATAGCCACTGGCTCCACTGATTTCTATCAGTCTGCATTTTTATTTTTTTTTATTGTTTCAATTATTTTAAGATACCTCATACACTTGAATCTTACTTGAATTCTCAAATAAAAGGCACTATGATAAGGGTGCAAAGGGTGATAGTGTCAGCAAAAGGAAAATTATCTTGATTAATCTTTTAACATAAGATAGGCAATGAAATTCAGAGACTGATTTACCTAATTTCCTATCTTTTAAAGCCTCACAAGGGTTCCCTGGGCATTTAGAACTGCAGGTGTGTTTAACCCAACTCCTCAAAACAAATTCCTGCACTTTTTCTGACCAATTATCTCAGAACTCTCAATTCTGCTGATTTCAGTAATGTCTTCTGACTGAGAAGACTGAGAAGAGGTACCACTTAAATTCCTTAAATATTGTCCACCTGGGAGAAAGAAAACAGTTTCTTTGACTTTTTTTTTTTTTCCTGCTGCCTAGCTTCTGGAATTATCAATAATGCTTTGTTTCACATTGTTTATCAGCATGATTTCTGGATTATGACTATGCACACACACACACACACACACACATGTTCACAATTATTTTCTTTGTTTTCTCATTCTGAGTAACCTTGGTTTTCCCAATAAAATATGAAGTTGTTTTCTGGGAAAAAAAAATAGGTGAAGTTACATGAAGCAGATGAATTAGATGTTTCCTGCAAGACAAACTATTTGAAGGGAGCAAATGAAGCTAAAGAACAACGTACTGCACTGTTCCCCAGTACCAAGTATGGAAAACACTTCACGAATACTGACTGTAAATGTAAACATGAGTTGTCCAAGGAAAAGAGAAAAATTGGACAGAAAAACAGTGAGCACTTTAAATAGGTACTTTATTTGAATTTCTGGGTTTTGAAATCAACTTAAGATTTTGATATGTGAATGAGTGATAAACCCAGTGGGACTCCAAAATTAATTCAGTGCAAGACAAATCTTTGCCCTAAGGTATTACAATTGTTTCATTATTTGTGAACTAGTTTTCCTGAAATTGTCTGGTATATTTTTTAATTTAGATAGGGCTAGTGTAAGATATAGAGATATACTCCATAGTAATTCCTCCTTTTCCTTGTAGCTGAAGACTGACCTTTCAGTTCACTAGCACAAATTTCCTTGAAATACATGGCAGGGAAAACAAAGCTTCCATCTTGGTTCAAAACAACAGTTTGACCATTACAAATCCACCAAGTATTAAAACATACCATTCTACATACAGAGCTGCTTTCCTTTCAAATGTAGACTATAATTAGCTAAAGCCTCCTCTCTGTTCTACCTGAGCATAAAGAGTCATGATAGCTGTGTGTGGAAGTGAGTATAGTTAGGTATAGCTAATATACTCATTTCTGGGTTCTCACACTTCAAAAAGCTGTTATAATACAAACAGGACAGTTATTCCCAGAGAAGCAAAAAGCACTGGGCAGCAGCTTGACATTACATATTTTGTATCTTGTGAGCTGTGACTTAATTAAAACTACCAAGATTATCTGAACATCTGTATTTTGCTTTGAAAATAAAAATTATGTACAGGACATTTTCTTTTTTTTCATGTACAAAGGCAGCAGTTTGGAAACTTGTCACACTCTCAGTTATTAATGTGAGCATGAAGTTAGGTTGGCCACACCAACTGTGAGTATGACCTGCACAACCACAGCTACATGAGCTACCCTGAAAGGAATTCTGCTTCATTCACAGTGACATGCTTGGGCTTACCTTATATTAACTTTCATCAAGGAAGGGACAATCATTGATATTTAAATGTTTTCATTTTTTAATGGGATTAAAGCAACCCTCTGCAATGGATCTTTGTGGACAGCAGTTCACAGATTTTGGACTCTCCAGAGATAAGGATCCAGAGGGAGTGTACTCCATCCTCCATCCAAGCTGGTTTTGATGCTCCATTGCTGGGACTCCAGAATCAGTAACGCGCAAAATAGTCCCCTAGTGCAAAATGATTTCCAGAGAACGTCATAACTCTGAGTCACTGATAAGATAATCACTATCTCTGTCACAGTCCCTTTGCTCTTCAGGCCTATTCTGAGTTTCAGATACCTGATCCCATTTCCTACTATTACTGCCTTTAAATAGCAATAATCCCACCTGCAATAAAGTGAATCATTAATGATAAACTACATTCCTTAAATAAATGAACAGCTAAGTTATAATGTGATACTGTCCTTTTTTATTTTGCTTTGCCTTTCTGGGACTCTGTAGATTACAGCCATTTGCAACAGGTCTTCTCAGGACTTCGTCTTACAAAAGACAAAGTGTTCTGGCCCTAATCCAGGAAAGCACTTAGATACATATTGACATTTAAGTAGATGAGTGGCCTTAGTGAGGTCAATTGGACTACTTACTTGTTTAAAGCTAAACCTGTCCTGAAATATTTTGTTCGATGGACACAGACTATTCAACACTTTGAATGATTGAATCCTTTGCGAGATCATACGCAATTAGTGTTATTACACAAATATTTTATGTGATAATAATTGTCTTCCAGATTATTTGAAATATGCAAGTTTATATTCAGTGAATAATTAATGTATCAAATTTCAATCCAACCCCATGTAAAAGGTACACTATTATTTCCAGTAAATATAAGGTGTTTCTAATTGATGTTGTGTTTTTCTGCAGTGTATTCGTGTGTTGCAGTTGCAAGGATAGGTCATACTAGGATCTGAGTGTGACTCCAAACCTGCCCCACAGAGCATGGCTAAGTCTCTGTCACCCCTCATTTGTTCTCTGGCAAACACTTGCAGCAAGGGTGGTTCCTGCATCTCTGTGAGGGACTGGATTTTGTAAAACAGGGCAAATAACCAGACTCCAAAGTTGTCAGCATTTTTGAAGGGAAAATAACACTGAGATACCTTGGCATTACGTTGCCTCTCTAGTCATAAACTAGTGTTTCAGCATGGAAGCTGAATGTTGCTTTTTGCCCTATAATCCAGCAAATCCATTTTTTAATGACATGACACATAACTCAGGCTTCATTTTTATTCTGTAGAGACTGAATGGCTGTCTGCCCTCATTACTGATGTATATTTCCTATGTAGCATCATTAACAGAAATTCACAAAATATGAGATTTTGTCATGACTTACAGTTTCTTTCTTGGAGGTACCAAGCATGGAAAAGAAAGATAATATACCTTTTATGATGTTTCAGGGAAAGTTCAGCTCTGTGTGGCACTTACAGACCTCTCCAAAGTAGGGAGGAATCTGTAAATGGTTTCTGCTGTGACACACTGAAAGCAAGGCTTTGAGATCTCAGTGAACCACTCTACTAGGAGGAAATATTCTTTTTAAAGGGGCATGATCACAGAGTCAGAACAACAGGGTTTATCTTATAGCTTCCTCCAGACTTCTGTCAAATAACTCAGATTAATGATTTAAGAAAAAATTCCAAGGCTTTCTATTAGAGCTAAACTTCTTGGTACTTATGTCTATACAATACCTATATAAGTAAACAGGAAATACTAATTGGTTAGATCCTAATTAAGAATTTTCTAGTGCTTGTCTACTTGTATTTTTTATGATCTTCAAATTGTTCTAGAAGAGGAAATGTGAAAAACTAACACACCAATATGAAGGGCATCCTCTTCTTTATGCTTTCATCATACTGTCCATGAGCTCTCTGCCACCAGCCAAATGCCACAGAAGGTTATAATAGAGAAATTAATCTCTGACCTTAATTTTTCCAGTAGCTAGTAATCAGTGAAGTGATCAACATCCAGATGTGTGCAACTCCTATGTCTTAGAATTCTGATGTTCACATGAAGTAAAACACTACTCCACAGGTAAAGCCAACGAGGTTTACAAAGCTTCTCAGTTTAACTAGCTGCCAGAAAAAAATAAAAGTTACATTCAGTTCTATTCAAATGAACACCTTGAAATTTGAAAACTATCTCGTCGCACTTGGGCTACACAACCCTTTTCACTTCTCAAAACTCTGTTGTAAATCTTGCAGCAATAAATGGCCTCGGAGGCGCTCAGCACTTCCTGCTCGCTCTGAGGAGAGGAAGGGCCACGCAAAGATCGCCTGCCCCTGACACTGGTCAGAAGCAGGAAGCCAGGGAGCCACCAGAGAACAACACAATAACCCAGACTCTTGAAACCCTCACCAGCACTTTGTCTGAGCTTGGCCAAAGGTTAAACTGCCTGCTGTAAGCTCATCTCTTCTGCCTTGATTTTATGCTGACTTTCTATTGCTTGTAAAACAGGAAGCAATGGCTAGACGGAACGCCAGTGAAGATATTTTCTGGCTTTGTTTTCTGATTACTTGTTTGACTCAGCAAACCTACTGTTAGTTAGTTGTTTGTATTGTGACACCTAGGAGTTTGCTAATTCAGAAACTGTCAGAGCATTTTGGTTTTGAAAATATGCTCATGATCATTCACAGTTGTTAAGAATATCAGTTCAAAACACTTCTGCATATTT
Source organism: Poecile atricapillus (assembly GCF_030490865.1). NCBI lineage: Eukaryota > Metazoa > Chordata > Aves > Passeriformes > Paridae > Poecile > Poecile atricapillus. The sequence continues at coordinate 35,898,615 of NC_081250.1, read as the reverse complement.
GTTTTGTTACAACTCTATCAGTGAGCTATTCTAAGGAGAACACACCTTCAGAAAGTATTCAAGAATGCATATGAAGGAAGAAGGAACATTTCTCTTTCTGAAGTATTGTAAACATGCAAATTGTAAACATGGCTTGAAAAAACAAGCCTGGTCATTAAATTCCGAAACAAGAAAATATCCTGCTGGACTTTTTGATGTGAAAAAAATGTACAAAACCCTATGGGAACCTTGACCCAAACTCCTCTTCAAATCTACCTGGAACAAATACCAGTTTTATAAGTCTTCTACTCGAGTGTGTGCAGTTGAGCTTTCTCTTTTTCTATCAGTGTTTCCAAAGTGCCTCCCTCTTGCTGGTTACCAGGCAACAGAACAATATTGCTCTCCATGCACATCCAGCAATAAATGACATTATACTGTATTTTTGCAGAGTTTCTCAAAGAAAATAAAGATGTCCTGAAATACTGTCTTGTGAGATAAATAGCTACTGCCCAGAAGTCATTTAAATGCTTAAAATGCTGGGGTTTTCTTCATAGAAAGGCAGAGACTGAAAAAAACCAAATCACTTCTCTAATAGAGGAGCTCCCATCCAAAATGAATTTATAATGCTAAAATAGACCACACTCTAAAAGAAAGCTGCTTCAGTTGATATTTCAAACAATTAACAGCCTTTTAGGTTCTACAGCCACTTGCATAAGCCTTTATCTTACAATCAAGGCAAGACTAATGAAGCAGCAAGAGACATCAAGTTAAAGTACTTTCCATGTCCTAAAGACTAAAATGCTGCCTGTATGACAAAGCTCTTTTTTCCTGCTTTGTTTGCTGGTTTGATGTCAATAAAACTCAAAAAAAGTTTAAGCATTAACCAAGAAATCTTTGGTTTTCATAGGAGTTATTAAGGATGGGCCCAGACCAAATCAAACCTCACACCTTCTCTTAACCTAAGTAATCACTGAGAGGGGGGGATGGTTTGCAGACCTTCATCTACAATCAAAACACTTTTAAGAAGGGTCTCACTTTAGATTCTGACCAAAGTAACTCTGTATTGTTTTATGTAGTTTTGATTCAGTTTCAGATTTCACACTGTAGGTCAAATTCACCTTTTATGTAACACTAAGATAAGAAACTGAAGGCTTTTGCAGTTTTTCCCTCTCAAAACAAGGGGGAAATTTTTAATTATAAACAAATATCCCATGTAATCCTACCAGAACATGAAATGTACTGAATTCTTAATCCCTAATTCTTAAATACAAAGGTATGCACGGGTACCAGAGAATAGCCCCCACAGGTGTATTACACAAATATATTTTAAAACAATGTCAAGGGTCAAATCTCAGAATACTCATCAGCCTAATTTTTTTATTCTGCAGTGATCAAATTCCATAATTTTCTAAGTTTTTATTTAAATTTACACAGAAGACTTTCATTTTTGTTACACTTCTGTTAGACTGGGTTTTGTTTGCTTGGCTTAGATGTTAAATTGTAAGTGATTAATGTTTTCAGACTAGATAAAAATCTGTTCCCAGAATGATTTGACACATGACCTTCAGGACAGACAGAGCACTGGGATATATATGACACCTGAAAAAATAGTTCCATTCCCTGCTGTTGTTGATTTAGTAGTGGTATAGAGTTACTTGCTAGATAACAGCAGAAAGATTTGTGGTTTGCCTTCTTGGATCTGGGAAAATGCAGTACAGCAAAATGATGCATTCTCAGCTTGTCTAGATAACATAAATAGCATTGCTCTGTGCATACATTTGACTCTTTATTTACTCTGAAAGTCAGCAGAGATGAGTATTGAGTCTGTACTATAAACACCTCCATTCTCTTTCTAGCTCCTGCAGGAGGAACCAAATGCAAAGATAGGATTAATTTATTTACAGGATGACTGGAGCGTTAGCTGGTGATTGCCTGTAGTGGCAATATTATGCCTTGGTCAAAAGAAAGATTCCAGTCTGCATGGAAATATAAATAGCAATCACAAGAACTAACACCTCAAGGCATGACCTGGCTCATAGTTTTCTGACATTTCTTGTATGCCAGTCCTTCCCCACACAGAACTTGTTTTAACTGAACAAAAAATATTATCAGCTTCATTTCACATTTCATAAAATCCACTACACTCAAGAGTACTTGAGACTTCTAAAGTCCCCAAGCAGTAGGCAACAGCATGTTTTCTCTGCAGAAGAAAGCAAACAATAATATCAGTTGGGATGAGAGTGAGTGATGACATGTCTAAAGAAATCAGTTTGATCCCTTATGTGTTCATTCTAACAGTTGATTTTATCCATAGAATTTTTTGATAAAAATGTTCTAGTCACACAGCAAAGGGGAGATGGTGGCCTCTGCACTCTTCTGAAGCCAGCTTCATTTTTTGTCTTGTTAAAATTATATTTGAGTAGTCCTAATACATAACAGGAAAGAAAAAATACTTAAAAGTGAGGGTTTTTATATGTTGCCAATGATGAGAAACAATATTTGCATGTTGAGCTCCTCTCCACATATATAGGCTTACAACTTGCAATCCAATTATTTTAAGCTAAACTAAATGAAAAACTAGACTCTGCTATCTCCTAAAAACCAATCAATAGCCACTGTAAGGATCAATAATCTAAAAAACTATTGATTGCTCATGTAACAACCTGTACTTTCCATTACACACTAAATACTATTGCAGATCAATATTTGCCAGATGTCCATCTGGAAATGAAACATTCTGGCTATGGTGTCTACCCTTAACCTTGCAAAAAGTGCTGGTCCTTACATTTAATTTAAACATCCCCTGGTGTGCTGCAGTATTCCACTAACAGCATTTCCCAGAAGCCTCATTATGTTCCTTTTCTAAACTTAGTGAGAGAGGTACTTTCCATGGCTTTTATTACTCTTTTGGTAACATTGCACAAATCAGTCTTCATCATTTTGACAATAGAGTTAGGTATATTTGGAAAAGGTTGAAAGGAAAATGCCTGACCTAGTAATGAGGAGGAATTCCTTATCTTTGAAGACAGCTGCCTATCAAGACTAACACATTGGACAAAGCAAGCAAGATTCTCATTTGCACCTGTTTTAGTAATGGATCTCCTAAAAACAATCTTTTTTTTTTTTCTAATGAAAGGCTGAACAATAGAAAAAAACAGCTGTTACCATCCCACTGCTACTCCCCCAAACAGCTTTGAGGCACTGAATTTGCTGAGCACAGAAACGTTCCCACCTCTCAGTTGTGGGTGGCATGGGCACAGGGCACTCAGAGCTGCAGCACTGACTAAGGCTCCAGCGGTGGGGCAGAGGGGCAGCGGTGGCACTGCCAACCGGGTTTGGGTTTGTCTCCTCTGAGTCCTGCAGTGACAGCTCGGAAAGCACTGGGGCACTTTGCATCTGAAAGAAGAGCTGCATTTTGTGTTGTCAGAGAGGGAGAGAAGGTTTAAATAGGTAATTTTTAAAGACTGTCAAAACTGCAAAGTGTAAACATTGTTAACATCTCTTTAACATTCTGGCAGGGAACGAAAGCCACCTGGATGTGCGCCATCCCCCAGTTGCAAAAGCGTTTAGCAAACCATATGCTGCCCTAGAAGACGTGTCCTAGACAGATCTTTGCTGATCGCTTTGGGAGCAGCAGCCAGTAGCCAATCCATGCCGCACCGCTGTGTTTCCTCTTTCTGCAGCAGCCTTTGCTAGATGGGTCCTAGAGACAGCAGGCACTGCTGGGGAAAGTATGCATGCATCTCTGTACAGTGCCTCTTTCCATTTACATTCGCGTAGAAGGGATTCAAACATCCTTCAGATTTACCTGTGGTTACTAAATAGAGCCTAAATCTCCTTTGCGTTTGATTTTGCACCGTATGGTTCTAGAGAAAATAGTTCCCCTTTATCAATATAATTCTGCAGTAATTTTATGGGGGTCTGTAGTTCTTCATCAGTGAGAGACATGGATGTAAGTGATTCCAGTCAGACATCAGGATTTTTCACAAGTTTTCTGTGCCCTAGAAAAGAAATCTGATTTAATAATTGCAATGTAGATGTTTTTAACATGTCAATTGCTGATTGCTATGCAGTAAGACTCTGAAAATGAAAAAGTACATTTCTTACATTTTACTGTCTTGTCTGAGCAGTCCTGGTGAATTTGTCGGTACACTGGTGTATCTGAAGCAGAATTTGGCCCACTGATGCAAGATGTCATTAGCATTTCAAAATAGGCAATGTTTTGCAACATGACAGATAGCCTATAACTCACATAAATGACATTTGCTTGCACAGACCTGTTTGGTCACACAAAAGACTCATTTTTTCCCTCAGTTCCAGGTGGCTAAATCTGGATGCCTTATCCTCAATCCTGCATGCCCACCATCTGAACATTAATTAACAGTATGCTTCCCAACCCTGTATCTTCTCAGTCTCATAAATTATTCTGGCCCTTTCAGCCTGACATTAATTACAGTACCTCACAATTCACACTGACACACTTTATCTTGGATTCAAACTGTCTCTTACGGTGATAGCTCCAACCATGTATGCCAGTCCTGCAGATCTCACTGGTCTCTGCCAACTTCAGTACCTGTAGCCTATAATGTGTCTCTCAGTTTATATCATCCTAGGATAGGATACCATCCTGCCTTGCCCACTGCCCATCACTGCTCCTGCTGCACTTACCTAGGTTCTCCACTGCTTTTTCAGGCTCTGTGAGAAGATTTCAACTATCATTCACCCCTGTCCACAGCCCTGAACACAAGGCAGAACAAACAGGGTATTTTAGCAGAAATGGGGACATAGAGAAAGCTTAAAAACATTGAGAGCTCTTGTCATAGATTGATGTCTTTTCCTAGTGGATTAATAGAGAAGTTAGTTTGAGCAGTGTACTCATACAAAGATTGGTAATTTTTCAGCTGCTGGTTATAATCTAGATTTCTGCTATACTGGGAAAAATACAAAGTTTCCAAGAGGGACTAATTTAAACATCCTGGGCAGGCTTGCCTAGCTGGGTAAAAGAGCAACAATGCGGTCAACTCCAATGGGAAATTTCCGGCCCAATGGCTCCGCAGCATCTGTATTTTGGCAGTTTCACCAAGCACTCCCTCCCGGGAGCATACAGCTGCCAGCTGGAGGCTGGCACAGCCTGTGGGGATGATTTCTGCCAGCAAACGCCCTGGAGGCCTCACTGCCTTCCCCAAAGGCTTCTTCCCCGCTACGGGATGCTGGTGCTGAGCAGGGAAGCCACAGCACCGGAGGCAAAACAGCAGGGAGACAGAGAGAGAGGTCTCAGCAAGGCTGCAGCAGCAGGAGGGCTGAGGAGCGCTGCACTGCGAGAAAGAAAATGATGAGGTGAAGGCGAGGGAGAAACCCAGCTTCTTTCTAGCTAAGTACAGTGTTCTTCCTTTGTTCACTCCATCCCCTTAGGATTTTTAGGAAGAAGCACACCTTCTTTAAACCTCCCTTTTCATGGTGAGCACATTCCCAGGAGCCCACAGCACTCCTGGAGCTCTGGCTGTGCATTTCAGACGTGGCCACGGTAAGGCTGTCCCAGCCACAGCCAGACCACCCCAAGGACAGCAAAGGCTATCCTGCTATCTCAGGAGAGGTTTCTATTCCCTGCAGCTGCAGCAAGAGGTTTAAACTGGATGTCTTCCATCAGTTAGGGAGCCTGGCACCGTGCACTGCCACACTGTAGTGAGAAGCAGGACTGGAGGTAGAGAAATGGAGCAATATACACTGTACAAGAGCTGTTTTCCCCTAAATGTCACAACTGCTGGCTTCCTTGTGACAAGAAAAGAAGTAGAGAGTAGAACAGCACAGCAGACAGAGAAAGAATCCAGGCTTGGGTATAAAAACAAGGGAAGGATTATTTCCAGCCAGAGAGCAAAATCACAGCTTAGAAGAAGGCTCTTGCAAGGGACAGTCTCCCTTTGGGAAGGAAGCCTGCTCAGAATTTTCATTTTAGTCGGGAAATCTAATATGATTTTTACAAACATATATGCCAGATCTTTCTCTTACTCTAGCAGATTATTATTCTCCCTCTCAGCTCTGCAACCAGAAGCCTAAACTCCAGTAGCAAGTCCCAAACTTTTTAAAAAATAACATACTTAAACTCTTCTTTATTTGATTATAGGACCATGAAAATTTCCAGGTGCATTTTCTGAAATTATGCTGCGAAGAACCTGAGAATCTTTGCTGTTACAGTCAGCTAGTGCAGTCACTCAGGACATTTGTATTTCAAGAAAAACTACCAGCATCCCAATTGAAACAAAAATGGCTTGGAGAAGCTTGAGAAGACCAGCAAGAACAGCAGAAGGCTGTAGAAATCATCAACGTGTTTTACTAATTAGATTAGAATTATCTGGAGTTTTAGTAAAAACATGTGAACATTTACTGTGTTATGTACTCTGCTGATGTTAAGATGATGCTAAATTACAGCTACATATGAATAAAAGCTTTTTCAATGAGTAATGAAACCAATATTTTCCTAGTGAACTTTTGAACCTCTATTATTTCAAAATGTATTAACATTGCCGGTAAAGGAAGAGAGAGAGATTTATGTCTGATGGTTTGGAAATTCTTGCTTTGTGAGGCATTCTGAGGACAAAACAGTAATGAGAAATCTACCCCCTATCTGCCCAAGCAGTTTGTGCTCCAAAGCCAACCAGGAAACCATCCCAGCCAGTATTCAAACAGATGCCAAGAACAAATAGAATCTGTTCAAGAAAATATGTTAATAATTCTTTAATCCTCAGCGGATGTATCCGTACATAAACAGGCCAACAAACATACGGCTGGAGACATCATCCTTAAGGAGTGGAAAGAATCAAGCTATCAAAAGCTACCCTGATGGTAATCAAGTGACACCTTGTGCTTCTGTAACTTGCTGAAGAATACCCTTGTTGTCACTGGATAATAATAGTAATAATTATTATCAATAATATACTACTATAATACTAATAATACTGGTATTAGCCAGTAATTTATAACATACTGAAATATTAAACATAGTTTTCCCATTTGTAAAGGGAATAATGAAAGTTTTCACAAGTTTGTTGGAAAAGTTACTTTAAAAATCAATTTTTTAACAGATAAGTACTAACATCAATTTTCATGTTTGTTAATCTCTTTCTTGTTCTCATTGATAGCTTATCTTCCATGTTATCTTCTGCTGAATAAGCTGGTAGAGACTGTCTGGTCTGACCACATGCATGACAGGCCAGAGAACACAACACAACCATCTATGCACCAAGCCCATGGAATCTGCTTGTGTTGTGGCCAACAAAGATGCCTGTTTTTCACCCTTTAGTTTTAGTGCTCTTTCCCTAGTCTTTTCTTCTTCTCCAGCAGGCTGAAATAATTCATACCACCAGAGACATAGGAGCCGTGTGACGCATTTCCTCGCCTGTGGGGTCCATCAGCTGAGAGATTGTGTTTGATTTTTTTTTCTTTATTATATAATTTTAAAATATAGTAATAAATTGTAGCATAACTTTGAAATTTACCACAGGCCACAAAGAGATGTAGTTAATTTTATCAGAGTGGAGTCCAGCTGCAGAGATATTGCAATAAAATACTGTACCTCACAAATCCATAAACTGGGATTTGACTTAATAGATTGGAAATATTGTTTAAATAGTGAATTTATTGACTGCCTTTCTAAGACAAATTATGCAGAGAATTCAAATCCTATTTATTCTAGCTTTGCAAAGAGCTTAGGGACTATCCAATAAAAGATGTAATGAACTGTATATAGTATTGCATATTGATACTGTATTCATTTTGGGGTTCTTTTAGATAAATCACTTTTTTCAGTAGATTGATACTTACAGATGATCATAAAATTTCTCCTTCCCCCTCTTCTTACTGTCCTTATTTGCCTTTCCCACTCCTTCACTTATTTTTAAATACCTCCCACATTTCCTGGCCCTCATGCTCCCCCTCCCTCCCACCTCCATCTTTTCCACCTTTTTGCAGTATTCTTGTTTTCTTCATTCTTTCTTTGGACATCCCATCCAGGATCTATGAAATAATTCCTTCTGTACTGTTCATTATTCCCCGCCTCTGTACAGTATCTGAAATACCATAAATGTTTGCCTGCATCTCTCGCTCCCTTCCCAGAGCCTCTCCCTGTCCCCTGTGCCTCAGAAAGCTTTCTGCACATGCTGCGTACCCTGCAATCTTCTTCTATTATCCCTCCCGCTATTCATCCAAGCTCTTGAAGCCCATCCAGTTTCTGCTCTGTACTCTGGCTCTTTTTGCTGCCAGAAAATGGTTTAGTTCTCATATTTCTGGGCAAGGAAACAATCTCCATTTCCTATCTCACTTCCTAGATACTGTTTCAACATCAAATGTCTCTGTCCTTTATATTCAATCCCTCTTTCTCCTCAGTCCTCGCAGATCTTAAATTTCTGTCTTGCTTTCTGCCATTTAGAAGTTCAAGTATCACAGCACTGTTTATCCTCGATGTGTCTCTGCCCTGTTTATTTGTAACTAGTCCAATGTCAAATATAGATAACCAACCCATCCCAAACTCCTCCAGGAGTACACCATTATTGGGAGACCTTTCTAGACAAAATATTTACAGGTCCACTTTCATTGTAGAATAAGGAATGGCATTGTCCCCTGCATAGAAATCACTACCTCTCACAGGTACACCTGAAAATCCTACTCAATACAGTCTCATGTTCTGCAGTGTTTTGAATTTGAATCACAATAGAGATTTAAATTAGTGTGTTGGCCAGGTTAAAATTCCCAGAGAACAAGTAATTATTTTTTCTGAGTATCTTGGTTTTCCCCCATTTCCTCATTCATCTGTCAATTCTTGTTTCTTGCAAATATCAATGATCTTTTAGGTGATAACTGCTCTTTTGGTCGGTTCTGCTTAGAAATACGTAATTTTGAGCATAATTTATTTTCAATATCCCAGGTCTCTAAACCCAAGGTCAAGCTTCTCTTTTTTCCTCCTAAGAATGCCCACTTTACAGCTGACATATTTAACCTTTCACTCAGAGGCTTAATTCTCTGTTAGATTTTTCTGAGATGACAGAATTCATATGTGGCCTAGCTCTCTGTTGCTTCTTTGAAAGAATTAATTACAGCAGTGCCTGCTTCTATTCTTCAATAAAGTAGCAGTATTCCTAGATATAGTATGAAGTTTCATATTCAAGGGGAAAAAAAGTGAACATTTCACTTGGGCATACAGTTAACTCCTCTAGTCTAGACTTCAAAGTGAGACTGTATTTATGAGATTCAGTAAGTCCTTAGGGCTCTTAGTCTGAAAGTCATTGAAAAATCTCTGAAAAGCAAAAAGTGTGGGATCTGCCCTTCCTCTTGGAACAAAGTTATGATTCATAATCAGCGAGCAGGCTAAAACCAAATTTAAAAAAAAATCAAAAAGAAAAACAGTGATTAGATAGAGTCCAGTCATATCATCTTAAGTTGTTAATTCTCAGTGAAGGTAAACTCTGCATTTTTTCCTAACAATTGCTGAAGAGGTCTTATTCAAACTGCCTTCATTATGGACAGATATTGAGCTCAGCTTCTTAGGAATATGTCTGTAAGAGTAACCAGGGATGAACACTTTTCTGTTTTTCAGTGCTTCTAATTCTACAGTTAGGATAGTCCCAGAAGATAAAACCTGCCCATCACCTGCACTTGTGACTGCCACAGCTGCTCAGAATTGCCTCCTTTGCCTTAGAAGACGCTTCTTGTAGATTACAAAAACTGAGAAACTCTTTAAATAAACCCTGTCAGAGAATTCCTGTCCTTCAGCCCTTTTTTTGTGCTTTGATATACCAACCACGAGGAGAGGGAAGTAAGAATGTTGCTAGATGGTCTCTACAGCACACAAAATGAAGCAATCTTCCCTGTTTATTCACCACTTACTCGGTCAGGGGGGCAGCTACAGCCGCTATTTTATAGCACAAAGTGGCTGTTCAGCATTAAAGAGTGTGACCAATTATTTTCATTACTGTCTATATGGCTCGTAGCAGGCTGCTGCCAGCTTGAAAATTCTAGTTGTTAAACAGTAGTTTTACTAATATTTTGTTATTAGAAGAACAGTCCACTCTTCTTGGAAATATTTCCTCCTTCCCTCTCCTCCAAGACACCCATAAATGATTTCAGTTCTTTTCAGCACAGGGATTTCAAAGTGCCCTTTCAATTGAAAACTGTTTTTACTAGCTTGCATGGTTCTCTGGTTACAGTTTGGTTTTTATAGTTCTAAATTTAGGAATATGGTAATCTGAAACTACAAGGGATGGAATACCACTGGTTCTTCCAGCAGCTGAAGATGAGGCACATTCCAGGGTTAAATGGCTCTTGGTTAATACTTGAACTAATTTCATCTATAATTATTCTCAATGCCTGAGAAATGTCTGCATAAGTGGGAAGATTATGGTTTTGTGGTTGTTTGGCGTTTCTGAAATCCTTCTTGTTCTATTGTGTTGCATCTGTGCATATGCTAAAAGAGATAAAATATAGCTGAAATTTGACATTTCAAAATACATGGCTGGTGCAAACTTTGAGGATTAAAATTTGTGTGGTGTGATTCTAGAGAAAAAAGGTAGCTGGAATTCTTCCAGACAGACGTGCCATCCTTGAGCACATTGCCATAGATATTCAAGATCAAACACTTCTCAGTAAGCAGCAGCTTTAGGATGGATGTACACATATCCTCCCTCCTCCCACACCGAGCACAGGTGTACAGCATTATGCCTGCTCGCTTACACAGCTCCAGGAGATTAAAGAGACCCTGGAAGAGAGGAAGGAGAGTAAATGATGAAAGTGCCTATGGATGATGTATCTTGAAGGTCCACTGTTTACAGAGTGGATCTATGCACAGACTGCCATGCTCACTATAAGCCACAGGCAGACAAAAGAAGAAAAGATTGAATCCTTTTGAAATAGAAGGACACGGCCTGTTTGACATGCCAGGTGTGACATGTGACATATCCCCAGAAATAAAAAGTCTTTGAAAAAAACATAAGAAGGTTAATATTCTGCTTTTGGTGAACATATGATTTAGCATAGGTAGAAACTTTCTGGGAGGGGAAAAAAATCCACATCAGTTTCACCTACTTTGTGAAAAAGTCTATACCCAGCTTTCTGTTTGATTTAAAAAAGAACAAAATAACCCAAACATCAACCACAAAATGTACAGAGGAATAACGCTGTGAAAGAACTAAGCTAAACTCAGGCTGAGGAAGGCAGAAGAGAATAATAATAATCTTTGAAAAGTTTTGAAACTCTTCATGGGACAAAACAAAACCCACAGCTCCAAGTAAACCTCTGAGCAGTGTAAGAGAAGTTACAACCCCTACTAGCATATCCAAACTTGTTCTACTGCAGAATTTCCCTCAATTCAGTTCAGTCAGTATAAATAAGCAAGATAATGGAGTCTATGATTTATATTTCTCCACCTTCCTACTTTAGTTTAGTTTTTATTAGGCAATTTGGGCAAGCTTTTACATTTAATGCTCCAAGAGAAAAGAGCAAACAATAGGTAAGGAATGTTTTCTGGGTGTATATATATATATGTATATGTATGAATGTATGTATATATGTATGTATGTATCTATACACTGAGCCGAGATAGAGGGCAGATGACACTGAAACAGTGCCAAAAAGGATGAGATGAGGTAGGTGTGAGAGGTAAAACTGGAGCCCCCCTACCTGCCTATATACAAACTCTACTGACCTGGTTTTGAAGATGAATATGTATCTTTACCTAGGTCAGAGAAGGGAGACCAAAACAAGACTCCCCAAAAATTTGTTCAGAAATTAAATGAAAACTTTCCCTCTCTAGGGAAACCAGTTGTATTCACTACCAGTTGTATTCTATTTTTTATTTTATTTTATTGGTTTTACATCATATTATATAGTTCTGTAGGCATTAACAGAGATGCTAAGACAGCCTAAATTTATGCTAGAGATTGTACAAACACATCTAAGGAAATGCTTTTTGCTTCAAAGAACTTGAATCTACTGTTGGTTATAGAAAATAATTTGAAAAAGAAAAGTGAGGAAGAGAAAATCATGAACAGAAGTATAACAATCACACAGCAAGTGAGCAGCAAGGTCTGAGTTTGTTGTTGCTTGTGCTGGAATGAATCTGGAGAGGCTTGACTTCAGACAGAAGTCCTAAACCAGTTTAAAAGCTGCATCAATGAGGACAAAAGGAAAGGAAAGTCTGGGATTTCTGGGAACTAGGGGAAGGCCACAAATGTATTTTTCATCATAAAGCGAGAAAAAGAGAAGTTTAAAAACAACATGGGGTTGAGAAATAAGATGTTGCCACTTGTTCAGGAAGCATTTGAGAGCATTTATAGCACACCAATGCCCTTTCTCTGAAGTGAACCTGGATGAGCCCATAACAGATTTCATATAAGCAAAACCATTGGAAAACAATTTATTTGGTGGAAAAGCAGCACGTTGACAGTGCTTCAGGCTGGGAAGAAAAGGGGAAAACTAATATATTAGTACAACAACATACATCAGAAATTATGGTGGTGGGCCGCTAAAGACACAGCTCAGTCTTCCCATTTTTCTCCCCACACCTCCCATATGGTGCTCCTCATGAAGCCTTCCCACAGGTCTGACTGCTGCTGGAGAGACCTGGAAGATGCTGGAAGGACACACAGGAGGGTAAGCCAAGGAAGGGCCTCACATCCCCTCCTCCCTGGCAGCCAGTGCTCAGTCAGCAGCTCCTGTCCACAAGGACCTTCCCAGGAGAGGACAGGAAAACCACAATTTCCTATAGGTGTGCCCTACAGCCAGGAACTGGGATTGTCAGTGTGAGTGACTGAGTGCAGGAAAAGCTCTTCTCTGGACTAGATTGCCATTTCTTAGGGTGGTACACAGAACCACACAAGCCACAGAAATAACTTTCAGCTGCTACAGGAAAAGAAGTTACTTGGTGAACTAAGTAAAGACCTCAAAGAGATGAAAGGCACCTCTTTTATTCTGAGTTTCCCTTTTGGGATTTGGTTTTCTTCACTTTTAATGTAATGACAATACAATGGGAGAAACATAGAGAGTCTCTACACAACAACCAACCAAGTGCAAACCTGATCAGCAGGGTAAAGCTGAAATAATGGGACTGTATGAAAGGAGTTTTTAAGTGGATTCAGATTTTCCCCCCATGTAGCTCAGAGATAAAATGAATGCACAGCAAAATGGAAGTGAAAGGTTAATTCTAAAATTTAAACATCCTTCTTGAACCAGAGGAAAAATTAATTCCCATTTTTGTATGCTACTTAAGTGAGAATCACCAAATAAGGCATATTTTTTCTGTCATTTTATTTTATTGTGCTGTAGCTAGAAGAAGAAATCAATAGACACTAAAAAGGTACATCTCCAGAGAAAGCTAATCAACCTATTATTGACTTAAATACAGTTATTTTTGGACATAAATTTTGACAATTTTCAGGACTCAGATATCTTGATTGAACACAAAGCCTTGGCAGCAAGAAGAGCCATCACAGTGGCAGAAAGACAACAGGAAACAGATTTCACTGAACAGAGGTCACTGCTAGAATACAATACTTCACTGCTAAGGACTCTCTAGGCATTTGAAAAGAAATACAGAATTTGCATTATATTTGCCTTTTAAATATAACCAAAACAATATGCAAATGTACTTTGAAATACATAAATGCATATTTACATGTTTGATTTCAGTACTACATATGCTTGTCCAAAGTCAGAAGTTCAGTTACCTCAATTTTTTTGCATCTAAGTGTTTCTGGTAGGAAACTATTCATCAGTGTCTACATCCAGAGTGGACAAACCCTGAGAAGCTACAAGTAATGCAAGAGACCCCTCAAACACTACAAGTCCAGGACAGTGTGTTACATGTCACATAACATTCCTCAGTTTTTCTGTAGGGCAACGATTTCATCTGCACTGCATCTGCTCTCTGTCTGCTGAAATAACTCACCTCATTCACTCAGAGGATATTTTCTAACAACAGAGTTGGTCTCACATCTCAGTTTAAGAACAAATAGCTCTTTTCAAAACAAACATCTGGCCAAACTCTTATAATAATTGCAAATGTTATCCCATAATTTAAAGGAAATACCTTTACTGAAAAAGGTTGTTCCTATTCATATGCCAAGAAAACTTTTGGTTAATTTTCCTGCTACCCAAATAAATTCACATTTTCTACTCACTTGTATTTAAATTAAAGAATTATTAGAACACATAGAATTTGTTTCCTAAATTAAGTAGAGGGGTTTTTTACCATCAGTATAACCTAACAGATCAAAAGCTTTAAAAACCTCAGGTCAAACTTGATTTTCTGACGCACTCAAGTTTATTGCTACAAGAGGAACATATCTTAATACAGCATTTGAGTTTCCTTTTTCTCTACAGATCAGAACAGTAAGCTGGCTTACAGAATTAATCCTCAGAATCAGATAATTCAAGTCACTGCTTATTGATTTAATAGATGAGGGTTTTATTTGATTTTAAAAATGTTATTTGTAATTGCTAATCATGTTTTTTACCTACATCCATTAGTATTTTTATAGTGCAAAATACATTACATGGAAGTCATCTTTAACACACATAAAGAACTGCATTATCTACCACCTATACCTCTAATCTCTCATTGGGCACAGCACTGAAATTCCAAGTAATCCAGTATTTCCAATTGCATTCATAAACTGCACTGGTAAAATTTTTTCATGGCACAGTAAGTGTAGTAGCCTAGTTTTCTGGAGGAAAGCCTATTTTAAAAAATACTGAAAGAGGTTGGAAATTGACACCTATTCTCAGCCTGCAGACTGAGATGTCAATCTCCTATGAAGATTCATGGATCTGTAGTGGAAGAGAGTGGACTCAAGAACCAGACCTTCCACTGCTGTGGAGGCTGTCACCTCAGCAATGTTGTTCCCTCTGACTCAACAGACACCTCTTCCTGTGACAAATACAAGTTACTGAGATATTCCCCAAAGCTCTTATTTTAAGGTCTGCTCATTTTATGAAACTTTCTGATACCCATTAATAAATAAATTTTAAAATAAGCAGGATTTTCAGAAGCATTTAAATTACACAGGGAGTATAAGACTCTAAATCCCATTTTGCCTAGACTTTTCTTTGTACAGGATCTGTTATGATGCTTTAAAGAAAGAGCAAATGAAAGAGATCTGTTCTTTCATAGTGTAAGTTCCAGTCCTTCATGTGAAATTCAGAATAAAATGTGCTCCCAAGGGCTTTACAGGAAGGGGTTTATAGCAAACCCCAGGGGTTTATAGGAAAACCCCTCTGGGAGGCAATTATTTATAACTTCCTTTCCCAACACAGCCATGCTAGGCGACAACATTAACATAATTCAGAATTTCATATACTGGTGGATGTATTAGCTGATGGTATTTCAGTTGCTTTGAAATGCTGCCTGAGCCTACAGATGCTGCCTTGAAGCATCAACACCAGCTTTGTCAGGTGGCAATAATTCCACTGCTGCTGCATTCAAGAGTAGTTATCTCGCTGTTAAGGCTGCTCCATTCTGTGCTCGCTGCCTGTATTTCTCGTACAAAATACTTGAATCAAAGCCCTTATCTCCCTCCTTCCTGGTATTTAAATTAAGCACTATTCCTCCACAATCTGCATCCTTCTGATGTAAAAAGAAAAAATAATCATGACTAATTGACTAATTCTTGTGGTAGTACAGCTTTTTCAAACATAATTTTCTACAGTAGTTATGGACAGTATAATTTTCACAAGGAAATGGGATGCTCCAAGAGCCAAACCATCTACTGGTTTGCTCCATCTACCCGTCTCTTCATCTTTCTCTGATTCACCTGCATTTCTAACATCAGTTTCAAACAATATGATCATATTTGGCTTATGAATCCAAAAATTAAATGAAGTTGTAAGTACAGAAAATGTTCTTTAACTTAGCAACCCTAAATTTGATTCAGAGTTTAAGTTTACAAATCGTTAATAGTTTGTTTCTTATTTTGACAATCCCAGTAATCTGTAAGATTGACAGTCAGGGTATCCAATATGTGTACAGCTCAACTGTACCTCTCTGCAAACTACTTAAATTCATGGCCAATAAAGTGTAGCCTGTGGCAAACCAGAATGTGCTTAATTTGTAGCCAGAATTTCCTCAAAGTTATCTGCAATCTAGGCTGTAAATAGGCATTATCATTTCAGCAGAAAGCATTGTTATTCATGCAGTACTGGAAATTCAAAGAACCACCTGCCTACATAAATTGGCACGAAGAGGACTAGGGAAAAGCTGACCCTGTAGCCAAAAAAGTGTTTTTTTCCCTTGATCTGTGCCTGGCCATGGACCATTTATCTGGGCCACAATCCTGATCCTGCGGATTGAGGTTGTCCCTGTGTCCCAGCAAAGATACGTGTGGTGATGGGAACTCCAGGCTGACTGTAGCTGCCCCCCTGCCTGTACTGCTGGCTCCACGAGGAGACCAGGGACCCACTCCTGGTGCTTCAGTTCCCAAGGAACAGCCTTCCCCTACATGTGTGAAGAGTGACTGACAGGTTTGAAATGGAGAAGAGAAAATGGAAAAGAAGGTCCTGGCCCTAATATAATCCAGACAGTGCTGCAGGATGCAAAGAACAGAAGAACCCAGATGCACAAGAATAATAGGGTCTGATCAAATCTCACTTACCCACAGTTTTTCTAATCTGGAGTAGGCAGAGGTTAATTTGATGTACCCTTGAGCTGCTGCTGATCAGTTTGCTTACTCAGGTGACACCGTAGGTCACTCCATCCCTGTTTTTGCTTTGAAGTGATGCAGCAAGGTGGAACTGCTATTCATCTTTATGGAGGAGTAGCTATATCAAGCTTCACAAGAGATTCTCTTGCCATCTTCCTTTTAAAAACCAGCTGGTCAGTGGACTGAATTTTTTTTTTTTCTGGACAGACTGCTGAACAGCAGCAGTCTGATGCTGATATGCAACAAATGGAGCTGGATTATTTTTGCAGCCTGTCTTAACAAATCCATACCTGTTTTACTTTGGGAGTTCAGCAATTTCCCTGCTACCAGCTTGGACTCATTTGCTTATCTCTGCTTCATGTATTTACTTTCCCATATTTCAGTGTACCACCTTATGAATCTCTGTCTTTTTACTTTCAAAATGCAGATAAAATTGCAACTCTTTCATTGTTAAGTTGGAGCAGGATAACAGTCTTCTGGCCATTCTATGATAATACCTTTAGGACTTCTCAAATATTTCATCTGTGTCCAGCCAGGTTTACTTGGTTGTTTTTTCTTTGTAGGTCAGTATATGTATAAAGCAGATTATTACACTGATCTGCTATGCAATGCTGAAGACAGCATGTTTGCCATCACTGAAGTTCATTCTGGAGGTGCAGTCTGCTTGTAAATGTTTACTCATGGATGAAAATACCCCCTGCATCCTTAGGGAGGTTTTTGGCAATACTTTTTTGACAAGAGTAGCTTACGACCAGCTCTGCCTAGTGCTAACGCCTCATAGAGAAAAACAAAAGGCTTTCTCTGCCTACACATGCCTGCCAAAGCCTGCAACCCTGCTGTGCCTACAGGCTTTCACTTTTTGGTATCGACTATGATTCGCAAGTCTTCACACTTCTGCAGCAAGACAGCTCCTTCCACGGCAGCTGTGAGATGAGGCAAGCACATGCCCTTTTCACCTCCGCCTAGTCTCACCTTCAAGAATCAGACTCAAGCTTCTCCCATTTACCCTCTGCCGATTGTGACTTTTCTTTCCGAGATAAGGCAGCTGTTGCAGCTGCAGCAGCGACTGGTGCACTTGACTCCTACTTAAAATTAACAAAGCACTTTTTTATTTGCTTGGAGAATGACGGTCTGCTCGGGTTATGCCACCCTGCTCTCCCAGAGCTCCGGGAAGGGTTATTCTCTGCTGTATCATCCAGACTGTGCACGGTTTGGAACTGCCTACAAGATTCATTTTCTTGTCTGATGGAAATGTCTCTCCCCGTGGTGTCCCAGTCACAATCTGGGATTTTTTAATAGGATGTCTGTCTCCCATCCCTAGCTGCAAAATGGGTCTTCTGCCTTAGATCAGTCACAAGAATTGCTCTCTCTCATGCTGATTTATATTAGTTCACTAGTATCATTACTTAATATGTGTTGTTCTTCTGTCCCAGAGTTCAATTAAAACCATGGAATAAATAGAAATATATTTCAGTCAGTGTGCATTTTTTAAAATTAATTTTTGCCTTTTTGAAACCAATTATTAAAACAACTCTTTCAAGGACCATGATCTACAGAAATACTATAGCTTTCGGTAAAAGACAAGCACCAGGATGCTTGACAGCCTGATAATTGACTGCGTAACCTAGGCATAATCAAATACTTTCTTGCTCAGAGCAGATGTTCTACAGAGAAATAGAGCTGATTTTGGACACGCAACTGTAGCTTGATCTTTTGGGTGTAGCATATTTGAGTAAAATCAAGATAATCCCTGTGTGTATATTGGCTGATATAATTTTGTATAAAAAATCTCAACAAACCTCCCAGAAATTCTGTAGTGAAGATGTAGTTAAAATTTTACATTCAAAATTTTACTGTGGGAATCACACAAGCATCGTGTTTTTAGGTTAGTTATCACTATTTTTGAATGTCTTTTCTGCTATTCTCCCATTTTCTTTTGTCTCTAACCATATTTTACTGCCAGATCATGAACATTTAGTTTGTATAAGTGCATAATAAAGACACAAAATGTAATTAAAATCCTTCTAAGCCAAATGATTACTTAGTCAATTAATAGAAATATACTTAAAATTATTCCTTGATTTTAATCTGTTGACAGTGCAACTGCTGCTTCCAGTGGTTTCTGTAGGCATGGACTCTTCTAGTCAGCAGTATTACATCAATAAATGCATGTGCCTGTCATGCCCTGATTGAATAGCAAAACTTAACACCTGATTATTATCCAAAATATCTCATTAATTTAAATTTTATTTTTCAACAGTTTGAACTTCAGATAGCTACAGTTAAAGCAAGAGACTTTTGAAATTATAGGAAATATTAAATAGTGAATACTTAGGAAAAAGAATATGTTATCTGTATGTTGCAACAACTCCCCCAAGATCAAGGTACAATGTGTTCAGTAAGTTGTAAACACTTTTAGAGGGAGTATATGAAATAGTTAAAGTAGACAGTACACTGAAAGATAAAACCACCTGATTTTATTTTGTCTAGTAATTAGCATATCAGAGACAGAAACTCAGCTGGGATTTCCATTCACTTCCCTCAGAGAAATCATCATATAAATTGCTGAAGCTATGCTATGTTATTTTTAAAAGATATATAAAACAATAGCTGAAAATAGTGAAAAATAACTTGCAATATCAAGAAATACATTACTATACAATAGTGAAATACAAGAAAGGACAGGCATGGTTTTCAATAAAAAGAGGTATGGGAAGAATATAGTTTCCAGAATTTATCATGTCAAGTTTAATTGCTTTTGTTCCAGTTAACTCTTCTCACAGAGATTTTCCGATTAAAAAAAGTCTTCATACATAGCACAACAAATTGTATATAAAATTAAATGAGAAACTATATTATATATGTTGGGAAAGGAAAAAAAAAGGCAGTAGCCCCCAGAATGCTCTTCAGGACTTCAAAAAGCATTGGTATGTGGTCAGGGCAGTGTCTGCTTTTCAGGGTTGATCATCTATTCACTTTGAAAACAAGGATTACTTTTTTCAAACTTTTAAAAACATGGAAGCACCACCTGGAGTAAAACAGAATTTACGAGCAAACCTCATGAAACCTTTGAAGTCTTGGGGCTCCCTCTTGCATTTGAAAATACTGGAGCTATGCAGGCATTGCAAGTGTGTCGCCAGCTGTCAGAGACACCCGATACGCGGCATGCTGTGATCTACGCACTTTGTACACGTGGCCTGAAAGAGGGGTGAAGGAAAGCACCAGAGAAACACAATGACACAGGATCAGGTTTTAAACTTTTGGCTTAGGGCAACATGTTTACACACCAAACCTACACAGTTTTACTCTGCAGAAGTCAGGAAAGTATGAGTAGCTTGAGCCAACTCTGGTGTTCACCTCCGAAGTGTTAATTCCCTCACAGAGCAGCAGGATCAGCTGTAGCAGTCAGTCTGTCTACAAAGGGTGCACGTGAGGAACTGCACAATGTAGCTCCACTGGAAAAGAAATCACAACTCAACCACTCCATCTTCTTCTCATGTTGATATAACTACATGTTGATCAGGCCTTAACAGGGGCAGCAATTTGCCAGGGCTGAGAGTGTCCTTGTGGATATCAGAGAAAGGTAAAACAGTCACAGGAGAAAAGACTGAAAATATATCAAAAAGCATCAAACTGACTAAAGTCTTAATAGCTAATACATAAAATAAGCCAATATTTGAAATGAAGGCAGATAATAGTTGAGAAATGAAAGATGAAGCCTTTTTCTAATTCAAGAAGTGCTCAAAACTGATTGGGGAATTGGAGTGTGTATTTTTTATGGTTTAGTGACTGAAAATGATGATATAAATGAAACCACTGAGCAAGAAAGTTCATTTCAGGCTAATGCACAGAGCTAGAAAAACTCAGGGCTCTATTATTTTATAAAAAAAATAATGGCATTCATCTCCACCTGATGTAGCATGCTTTTCTGGTTAAACAGCTTTACAGATGATGAGCATAGCCATAATTTTTCAATAGTGGAGACATTATTCACAAATTTAAACATAATTGTAAAAAATCAGTTTGCCAAATTCTTACTTTTCAAAACTTGAAAGAAGAATGTCATTAATTAGAAACAGAGAACTGCCCATCCTGCCTCCAGAGATCAATGTTTGTCACTCAAGGTATGTCCCTGTCACACTTCTGTTCACTCAACAGGGAGAAGGAATGATAGACAGGAAAATGCAATTACCTCCAACTCTTTGTTCACTGCTAACCACAGTTAAAGGAAAGATAGAGTGCAAAACTTCATTTTTGCTGATCCAAATAGCATTATAAAAAGGCAGCCAGAGAGAAGGTCAGGGCAAGATCTATCTTCACCTGCACAGCTCTCACTGGCCTGTGCATGTGCCAGCTCACTGTGATAGCATAACTTCAAAAATCCCTTTCCTCCACTGACCACCTTGTGGCCACATCAATCTCCAAATGTATTTAAAGCAGACCATTCACATGAGGAGAAATGTTTGGCTGTCACAGAAGTGAATTTGTCTCAAAGGCAACATGCACTCCTCTAAGCATGTGGTGCCCAGGCAGCCTCCAGCCATTCACATACAGGCTCCAAAAAACAGAGGTGGCTGTGCTCATGCACACAAGATCATATTTCAGGCCTCCCCTGTTGTCCTTGCCATCCTAAAACATTTTTTTAACCCCTGTCTTTTTCCATTCCAAGTGACAAAAAAAAAAAGTGAGGGCAGTGTTATTGTAACATGATGCTGAGGGCATGTAGGGCTATGTAGGGGTTGAGATGGGACAGCAGTGGAGGGCTGAGGAGAGAGCAAGCAGCCAAATTTAGTGCAGTCTCTACTACCATCTGGAACAGTAGCTGAGGTGGAGCCTCCAGGCACACCCAAGTTTTCTCCCACAGGGAGCCAACCGCTTAGATCCAAAAGAGAAGCTGGGTGTGAAGCAACATGTAAGCAGTGTACACAACTGACACAGACCCAGGAATTAGGCAGAAAACTATGGCAGATACACCCTACTGTAGCCCCCCACAAATCCACAGTGCAGGGACAAGCTGGGTGTCATTCTATCCCATCTTTCATCCAGCAGAAGAAGACAGTAAACTAATGGAAAATGTAGCTGGAAAAATTCAAAAGCAAGATAAATACAGTAAAGGCAGAATTAATTATTCATGCAAAATTACATATTCATTGTAACTATATGTGGTTTGACGTTATTGAGATCCTGAGTAATGTTGAGTGATGGACACAGGATAACAGTTTGTGGCAGAATGAAGATAAACGCCCTGCGCTGAAGCAGTCCAGGAAACCAATTACCTAACTATGTAGGTTTGCATCTGTCTTCTGTAAAATATTGTGAGCTATTTATGACACTAAATAAGCTAAGAATGCCTCCACAGTCTGAGAAAACTTCTAATCTATCACTATTCAAAACAAGAACACGCTGTTTTTCTCTGAAAATTCCCTCTGCCGATATGCTAATCATATTATTGCTGATACACAAGAGGTGAGAGGGTGGAGTAACCTAATACAGTGAGAGAAACATGAACCAGGGAATATAACACAAGGTACAGACATGCATCCTCATAAACCTCACTTCAGGTTCAATATAACTGCTCCATTTTACTGACAGTTTAAATCACAATGACAATGAAACTGAAGATTCTATTGGCTTTAATATAATTATCCAGCGCTTTCTTAATTTCTTCCAGCAACTTGAATATATTCAGAGTAATAAATAAAAATGTGTGGTACAGTTTATGGTTCCTGAGCTGATGTAAAGTTGCAGATAATGGGATTTTTTTTGTAAAAATAACATTTTTTTCCAACCTTCAAACAAATTTTCAGTTAGGTTGGGTTAGTAGAGGTCAGAAAAGACAAAATTTTTGTAATATCTTCCAGATCAGAAATCCTTTTCCAGAACAATTCAAATCGTGACAGCTCCTTGTGTACCTTGTAGCCCTCACTTGAGCAGTAATAGCCTCTTATCAAACATGGAATGCAACAAGCTGTCCCCTATTGTCAAGACTTTCCTTCCCTACAGCATTCAGGATCAAAGCATAAAGATCAGGGGGAAAAAAAATTAGGCAAACTAGTTCCCTTTCTAATTAAAATGCTTGAAGCCTACATGTGTTAAAACTCAATTTTCTACCTAATGACCTTTCTCTCTAGGATCGTTCAACAATGAGCACTTCTACGAATACATAACTCACAGCTTGTCTGCTCAAGGGCATTCATACACCCCTGCTTCTGTCCAAGCATCTGCACCAAGTACCATATTTACTTCAAAAAGCTCCTTCAGGTTGCCCCACAATAGCTTGCTTTTGGTGAATAAGGCAACCCAACCTCTTTGTTCTGGTGTGGCTCTAGCTAGACTGTCTGATAAACAGATGGTCTTTTTCTTGAAAACAGAGGGATCAACAACTGAGGAGCTGCAGACACAAAGCTAGGTATGGTAGGTGATTGCTAAACATCCTGAAAGTTTGACTAGGATATGAGCCAGTTTTTCTGCATGTGAGAGACCACAGCTGGATCACTCATTGCTTGAATAAGAGAATTCAGTCTTTTGTAAATATTTTCTCCAGAAACATCAGATTTAGGAGTGCAACTCCAATGTTAAAAAAAAAAAAAATCCCAAACCAACAACTCTGTGTCTTTAAAGCTACTCCACTGTGTAATGTCAGGCCCCAAGAGCACATCCACAATTCAATCTTTCCCATTTATCTTCCACACAGCAGTTTGGCTACCACTCTTCGATTCAGCTTCGACACAGTGGAGTTGTGTAACTTTGAATCAGACTGCTTCTAAAAGTACTGCTTTTGTACTTTACAGAGAAAGAGCTGTGAGATGTGTTATCTGGGGCCTCTGCCCTTGGCCCAGGGGCTGCATTTGAGCTCAGGCTGCTGCTATCAGTCCTTGCCTGTGTTGCATTATAGATATAGCTCTGCCTGGCTATTTTCTTTGCTGATCCTGTGATTGCTTTCTGATTTGAATTTGCGGCTTGGCCTCAGACCGGTCTTGCCGTTATGACTGCTTCTGCGAAATTTGGTACTTTGTCATTCAAAATGAGCAGTGGAATCAGTGAATCCTGGTCTATTATGGATCCTCATATTCTACAATTACTCTTCTTCACCCAGTCCATCCTTCACTCAGAAAGCAGCAAAGCTGTCTTTGCTGTGTCTACAAGAACTCACAGTAAAAGCCTGAGCTCCTAACACACATTACCTCCCCATCTCCGTCACGCCTCCGAATCTCTGATGGTGTGTAGTTTTCTGAGCTTCTTTCTCTGCTGAAATGAGTAAATGGAAAGTCATGCCCAAAGCAGATGGACCTGTGCTAGAGGCCATTTAAACTCTGACCATTTACTGAAGAAATCCAATAACAGAACACCATACCTTTTGTCAATGGTAAGTGAGCAACAAAGTCTATAATGTAGACTGTCAGCTTCTCAACTAAGAATCAAGCTGGCATCAGCCAGTACCAACTCATGCTTGTTTTGTCAAGCAAGAAAAACTATTGGAGCAGCTTGAGCATCCAGTCCGCACTACTGATGGAGAATTTATAATCAGTGTTATGACAACTCACTGATGCGCATCATGAACAAAGTGTATTGATTTTGTCTCTAATTCCTCCAGAATGATACATTTATGACTTATTTTCTTGTCTTACAGAGAAATTTCAGTCCAGCTCAAAGCATAGCAGAGGTAAATTAAATTTGTTATGATTATTAGTCTATTTTGCTGTCAGGATGCCATGTAATTTCTGCTCAACAACACAGACTAAACAAGCACCTTTATATCACTCTTCTGAAAGAGCAGTGAAGACTTACCCAACTTGTTCAAATGCTTCCATAGTAGAAAACAGTACTTCTGCATGTTCGGAGTATTCAGGGAAGATAAAAATTAGCAAAACAAGAAGTTAAACACCACATTTTTAACCTCCTGATTTGTCTTCTATGATGCATATAAAGAAAATAATACTATTATAATAGTAATAACAATATAATTATAAAATTAATATAATAATTATTAATGAGATAATATTAAACTTATTGTATATTGTAAATAATAAAATATTATTAATAATGTAATTATAAAATAATGCTATTATACTATAGAACATATATATACTATATATATTATATAATACTTCACACTTCTCTAAGTCTTTTCAGTGTTAACTGGACAATAACGAGCGAAGGAATGTGATCCAATGGAATCTGAATTCATGGCCAAAAGATGGGGTGTCACTCTTCCTATTACTCCTGTGCAAGTCAGTATTTCCTCTCCATGGATGAAACACTTTTTCCCTGGCTTCTACAACTGTTCTTGAAGAACCCACAATGGCAGACCTCATGTATTTGGGTAAATGTGGCTACAAAACACTATCTCCAGATATTTCTACCTCATTCAGTAAAGGTGAAGTAGCACATCATTTTAAACTCTGGTCACTTGTAACTACGATTTTCACCAATGCAAAATGGAGCTGCACTACATTTGTTCAGGACATTTTAGATTTCATGCTTTAAAAGTTCTACAGATGGAATACAGTTTGGAATGAAGTTTTCATATTGTGATATAAGAATTAAGGAAGATTGAAATACTTGTAATGGGCTTAATGCTGGGGCTCACATAATTATAGCAGCCTATGCTGAACCTCGTCCAGTTCCAGTGGAGAAAATATGTTCCCCTGAAAATTTTATCTGAAGTAGCATTTGAAAAAGTGAAATTTCAATTCTACTAAGCTGATATATTGCAATATGTCCTGTAAATGTTCTCCTTGTTTCACGACTCATCAGCTAACAATGGATTTCAGGCTGCTTATTAAAAACACTGATCATTACCACATTTAAAAACATTAGTTTCCATTTAAATATATGGTATCTATTTTAAATACCAAAATGATCCAATGAGCATCATTTGAAGGCTGTGAGGGCTCTGTTGATTTGAAAAACACAGTGAAAAATCTAGATTTTAAAAACATCTTTGCACCTTGAACACTTGCATTAAGCCTGTGTAGACATGGTGATCTTGCAATCATCACAATTTTATTTAGCCTCTCTAGATCTAACCAAGGACAACATTTTCTTTATTCCTTGTGAAAAATGGTGGGAAAACACACTAAGGAGATACGATTTATTTGATAGAAACATTCAGAACAGATCTTTAAGCTCTGACAATGCCTCAGTCCTATAGAAATTGACAGCTGACTGAGGGTTTATTGCCTGGTTATCACACAAAGTCAAATTCTAACTCTGAATAGTGCTTCGCACAGCTGTAACTGCTCTCTGAACTATCTCACGTAATTGATTAAACCTGAATCACTGTTATGGGAGTGTTTTGCAACGTGGAAGCGTTTCTGCTTGTTCAGTGTAGCCAACAAACTTACCCCCTGTGGGCGTATGCCAGCAGTATGAGTCAAAAATCACATTTGCATTCAGGCAGCCAAGCACAGGATTTGTTTCCTCAGGTGGTTCATGAGATTCAGTCTTGATAAAGTGACAACCTTCAAAAGCACTGATTTGAACAGAACAGAGGCTCCGGCACACACCTCCGACATTAAATCTATAAGCTCGCAGACACTTTCTGAATGCAGCAGAAATAAAACCAGCATCACTCGCTCACAGCACACTCTACTCAGTGCAGGGACAAGTAATTTCCCACTTCTACTGCTCATGCAGCCTCAATTAAAGTGTCCAAACAGTTTGGAGGGTGCGAGACAGAGCTGCTCCAGGCCAAACAGTGCAGGCTGCCACAGCTGGGCTTCCACAGCCTCGCTGCGCCGGGGAAGTTCTCCTCACACACTGGGACTTTGCCGTCCTCTGGCTGTTTCCAGTGTCCAGAGCCAAGGTCTATTTTTGTCTCAGACTATCTGAAGGGCACCCTCTTCTGTCCAGCACCCAAACTGCAGCACCACAGTGATTTCCCCAGATGTTTGTTGATTCTACCAAGGAAAATTGCAGTACCGAGATTTTCTGGAAGATTAGTAAACACCATGACCCAGCCTGCTCCATTTTGGATGGAAGACTGTTCTGCATATGTTAATGAAGACAACAGGTGTAAAGACAAATGACAATATTACAGGAAAAGCAGGAAAATTTACAAAGGGTAGGACTGATAGAAAGAACTATTCCTCCAGTGGAAATAGAGAGCTGAATTGTAAGGACTACAATGAATGTTACCGACTGCATAATTCCCTGATGAACTGTCCTTGCCGACTAAAGGCAAGAAGTTTACTGGGTTTTGTGGGGGAGGTGTGTTTCAAACTCCAAGCTTTCATTAGAAAAGTCCAGGACTAAGAATTGACATGTCTGCTTCCAAAACAGGTTATTTTGTTTGGTTTTGTCAAAATTTTAGAGAGGAATTGTCTGTCCTAGTTCACACTCATTCCCACACGTATGTATTTATTTAATTGAAACAAACAAAATGTTTAAGTTACTTCATTTTCAGGTGATTTTTAAGTGGTTTTCCTAAGGAAACAAGGCTTCTTTGGCTACCCTGTATCTCCACTGACTCCTAATAATGACAGAAAACACTGACCCACTTCAGACCAATCTGGCAGATGGACAGAGATCTCAAAAACAGTAAGTTCTGGCAAATTTTCTGATAATCAGCAGCTGGATAGAAGACCCTAATAAAAATGGGCATCTTAATTAGTGCCTCCATTCAGCATGAGTCCAGAGCTGGTTAGATCACAATCAGCCAAGCCATGTGTCATCCCATGTCCCCAGTGACTGCAAAGGAACAGGAGAGAGAATGAAGGAGAGGTGAGAGGACATATGGAGGAGGTGCATGACCACACGGATGTGAAATACAAATCACCAGGAAAAGAGATTCCATTAGGTCAGCTAACAGATGAATTTATTTGCTCACTCCCTTATGCCTCATAGTGGTTTAGAGTAATGTTATTTGGATTGACTTTGGCAGCAGGTAACTAAAAGATCAAAATGCTGTCTGTCCATCTGTTGTGTCAATTACTGTAATTTCTTCCCCTCTGTGTTGTTTATATCATGTTTAGTTGTTATTTAGAGTTGTTGTTTTTTTTTATCAATAAACATGGCAATAACTACTAGGGCACACAGATCTTTGACAATGTGAAGAGGGAAAATAAAGCTAAAATTATGGGTTTGGTCATGTTTAGTGAATTAATAGATTGCTCTTCTAAACATAGGGGGTTTATGAATTGCTTGAGTGCTGTATAACAGCTGCTTGGAGAAAAAAATATTTGGTTTTTATCAACTTTGGTATTTTTCAGCTTTTAGAAGAGAATAAACCTAGAGGGCATTGGTTAAATGTTTTCCACTGATCAGGTCATACCAGCTTCAATTTTTTCTCTTGGAAAACACGGTGACCTTTACCTTCATGTCATATATAATGCACCAAGGCAGCCATGGTCATAGAAAAAGAATTTTACAGGCTTTACAGTTTCAAGATTTCATAGCATATCTCTA
This sequence comes from Poecile atricapillus, assembly GCF_030490865.1. NCBI lineage: Eukaryota > Metazoa > Chordata > Aves > Passeriformes > Paridae > Poecile > Poecile atricapillus. The sequence goes on along the minus strand of NC_081250.1, from coordinate 35,870,548 downwards.
GATAATAAGAGACAAGCTGACTGTATTAAAAAGAGAGGCACCGACATGCAAATGCATAACCAAGCACTGACCTGACTGAATTTTTATACTTCATTGCTACATCCTATGTTACTTTAGATAAGGTCTAAAATATCATACTCCTTGGATGAGATGTGAAATAGATAGATCTCTTTTAATTGTGCAATTTTTTCATTTTATTACAGGCACCTAATCATGCAGTTAAATTCAGATTTCTGGGGAGGATAAAGTAAAGTTCCCTATGTTTTCCACAATTATAGGAATTTAAGCATTTCCATTAAAACGTTTTTCTTTTGCACAGTTTTTCTCCAGAGTAATAGTTAAAAATAAATATTTTAAAATAATTTCAGAATCAATAATTCTACACTTCTGCTTATAAAGAATATTTCCATAATGTGGATATGTTCTTTCTAAATTTAAAGTCAAAAATTGGTGAAAGTGTGTATTTTAGCTAAAGAAGTAGCAAAGATAAGCCAGCCTAACCCTGGTCAATACAATTGAGGAGCTTGGATCAACTTAAATGATGCACTAAACTGAGTATTTAGCACCTGAGGGGTGCTGAAGGGTTTTTTCTTTGTGAATGTGCTTCTGCTTACGGAACCCAGAATCACACCAGGAGACAGACTAGAAAAAGTTGGGTAATGAATAATATTGAAATGGAATGAAACGTTGTTGTGCAAATGCTCTGTTATGCTGCTGGGAAGCAAAAAGAAGGATCTTCATAATGAGCTGGGCTGGAAATAAAGAGGGGAAAAAAGACAATCAAAGAAAACTCTCAGCCACTCAAACTGTTTGGCAAAATGTGAATAGCCGTGAAAAAGGCAAATATCGCAAAGAATGTAAAAGGGAAGTGTTTCTGGTAAATACTGCTATTTTTTAAAATAAGGAATTCTTATTTCAAATGCTGTGTACCCTCTGTGCACTCTTCAGAGGAGATGAATTCACACTGGACCACAGCTACTTGGATGACAAATGACAGCATAGAACTCCTCTCTGACATGTGTGGTTTACCTTGGTCTGCAAAAATAAAGGGAAAATGACCCTACAGAAATCAGCTGGTAAATAACATTTTGGAGAAAGAGACACAACCTAAAGGACAGCAGTTTTTATATTAAATGTAATATGGTATAAAAGGATTGTGAGCACTTTTAACCTAGCAATCAGAAAAATACTTTTAATCTTTGGAGGTTCTGAACAGCTTTTCACTGGGAGCAATGGCACCAAAAAAACTTAATAATTTCAAGATGAACAATAATAAATCTGCAAATCACGGGATAATATAGGTGGTGTGACCTGCATTTGGCATAGACTAATGTTATAGGTGTGTAATGCAATGGCTGGCTCTCACATTTAAGAGATGAATATTATGTGTATGTTAAGAGAAATTGTACTGATGTATAGTTATGTTATTGTGATTTGTTGCTTAGACGTCCTCTGTTCTCTCCATAGTCCCCTTTCCCCCTGGATGGTTGCCAAGGGATGGCCTTGGTGGTCGAGACATGTGGAGGTGCCTGTGCCCTTGCATGGGGCAGCTGGGAGGGGGCAGGATTGTTACTTGAGGCACAGCATGGCAGCACCTGACCTCCACACAAGTTGCAAGAAAGCAGTCTCCACCGATGGACAATGGGCAGAGAAGAAGAATTGAATGGCAGACTTTGGGAGTGTCCAGGGTTACCTCATGCAAATCCAGACGTATAGAAGGCAGACACTTTGTGGATGAGCATATGGCAGTTTATTGCCATGCACCCAGCGCTGTAATTTTTCCTTATCCAGTCCTTTGTTGTACTTTGTTAAGGTTTAATATATCTTTGAAAATTTTAAAAGTGAGCATCGTTTCTCACAATGTACATATTGTGTGGAAAATCACTTTATGAAAAGTCAGTGTCCACAAAGGAGACAAAGGAGTCCTGCAAATTTACTCAAATAAAGGGAGAGTGTCGACTGGGGTGAACCCCCATGGGGCTTCTTTCTGGAGGTTTTGGAGAACACTGCAGGCTCCTTTTATACTGAACTCCTGCTCACACGTTGCCCTTTCCTCTCCTTATTGTCTGAAGTACTAGAAAGGTACAGCTTTCCCAAACCGCCTGCCACATATTGCCCCCTTGAAGATGTCATTTTCCTCCAAAATTTGGAAATTCAGTCTATGTGGTTCCTGCAATAGACTTGGTGCTGACCCATTTGACTATTTATTACCCTGAAGCTCAGGAGTCAGACTGGCTGGGCTCTGTAACAAGCTCTGCGACCTGAGCCAATGTAGAAACATTAACACCCATTTCAAAGACATTAACACCCTTTCCCCTAAAGACCCTTACCTATGGAATTGTTTGTAAAGACATTGGCACCCATCTTTCCTATCAATATCAGCATCTTCGGAGAACCAGGAGGTGTGACTGGCACAAGAATGCGGTAAAAAGCTCTGACACGTATTTTAGAAATCCAGATATCACCACAATGTATTAATTATCATACTGCTGCTTATTCTAGTCGAAATCTCTGGGCAAGTCAGTCTTATGTCACAGTGATGTATTTACTTCCAAACCGAAAGACTGAGCTACCTCTGAGCTATCAAAGTTCCTATTTTCTTAACACTCCTCCTAATTTGCATTTTTTAAATTTTCATTAACTGGTTTCTGTAAAACCCTTCAGTTTTCAGTTGGTTTTTTTTTGGTTTTTTTTTTTTGTTTGTTTGTTTGTTTGGGTTTTTTTGTTGGTTTTTTTTTTTTTTTTTTGTGAAAGGGCAGTGTTTCTCTGTCATCTTATTTTACCTCCAGATATTTTCAGAATAATTCCTCATAACTTTTCATATTTGTCACTATGGCTTAGTGAAGCCATATAGTCTCTTCTATGTAAAATTATGGACTATATTTGTACAGAATTGTAAAGCAGAGATTCAAAGGTTTTTCCTTTAGTGACACTGCTCTAATTGCTCCAAGGATAACTTTACAATATCTGCAATCCCAGTAGGCAATAGCACAGAAAGAAAAGCCACAGCAGCTTTGTTTTTCAAAACCTGCCATGTACTGTAGGCAGGTATGACTTGAGATACAGAATATCAAAAGACACACACAGTGTTTCCCTTCATTAAACAAGCATTTGGTTTTAAAGCACATATTGGCTGCCAACTACAAATACACTGTTTTCTAGATCAAAGAGTCTCTGTGAGGTACAAAACCATTGATGATGGTTGTCATCCCAGCACTGGATACACATATTCTTGCAGGATACTTTAAACAGGTGCAGCCAAACGTATAACCAGGCAGCAGAAGTGGACCAGCTTGGTAAGAAAAATTAAGCTGTCTGAGCTCCATGCTGCTGCCACTGGGATATCTGCAATACCTGTGCATACACACGTATAAGTAGGTGATTTATGAAACCACTGCACTGCGGTGTGCATCATAAATGTATCTGCAGATTTGGAAGAAGAAAAGAGAGTAGATGGTGGTGCTGAAAATGACTCATTTGATTTCAGGCAAGCAGCTGGGATGCTGACTTAGCACAACAGTTGAAGAACAGAATGGAGGTTATCCACCCTGCACCACATCCCTGCAGGAGAACAGGCACTAAGGTCAGGGACCAAGGAAGAAAATGTAAGGAAAATCTGGGGGGTTTTTAAGGGGAGACAAAACTGCTGAGGTGTCTGTTGCCCTGTGGTTATCAACTGTCTTTGAAACAAGGCTAGAAATGGCCAGTCTAATGGATGACCACTATTCTACTGACAAGGAGATTGAGTTCAGGATTGTCAGCTTGAGTTGGCAGAAGTTTCTACAATTAGCATAGAAGTTAATGCTTTGCTGATAGCCTCTGTAGATGTCAGCAATGACATTTCCTTTTGTTCCATATGCATTGATAAAATCACAGACAATGAACATTTTTTGAAAAAAGAAAATGTCTTCAATATATATATAAAAAAGGTATTTTACAATGTTTAAAATACACGAATTAGGACTGTGATGCCTTATTTCCACTTGTTGTAACCTTTTGACTGTTAATTTGTGTACCAGTCAACATCAAGGCTGGTTGTTCTTTGACACTTGACATCTGGAAGGTCTCAAGTTGCAAACCTGGGGTGACACAGCTGAGATTTCTGAAAGGTGTAGGATTGTGTTTGTAGTTAGGTTACAAATTGATCCTCAGAATCAAACTGACTGACAGACTGATGTACATTCACTAAAAACAGAGGGCTGAATTAACAACCAAAATATTAAAAAATAACACACATAAGATGACTCAAGGCAATTGCTCTGTTACAATATGAGCAAAGCTTCATGTAATTTTTGTGCTATATTTTGTGTGTAATACTTTTTTGCAATACTTGTAATGCTCTTTCAACAATATTTGCAAGCTTTGTAAGCTTAAGACAACGAAAGGTACTAAAGAATTACAAAACAGTGTTATAACATTAGGCTGAAGAACAGCAACATAATTCAGTCTCTTTCAGAACATATCCATTAGGATGAGAAATGGATGATGGAGTTTTAGGTTATCTAGCTATGCAAAGAGTTATAATTATACAAATTACATTTCCTTGCACAAAGCAGAGATCAGTCTTTGCCTAAGCAAAAGAGAGCAACAGGTCAGTTGGGATATAGCAAACAACTATCTATTTATGGTATGATTAACATTAGAAACTTTCAATACTATAGGAGATTAATAAGAATTATTTACATTTTAAGCTATGCTGCAGTTTGGCTATACTGTCTGATATTACTATACACTTTAAGCCAGATGCTACAGATTTATTCTCATACTGTATTTTAAAATTTTGATGCTTTGATAGTCATAGCTGGAATTCTGAACTGATGCTGAGATTTTGATCTCTTTTTTGCAAAAGACCATAGTTTTACAATGTATTTGTACTACGAAATAGTTGTGCTTTCCTGATAGTACAGCAATATAAGTAAACTAAGAGATATCACCAGAAAAAGCAAAATACATTAAATTACTATTACGCTTAATCACTTATTAAAGTTTAATGAATTTAATCTCTTGGATTTTCTAAGGATTACAGAAATAGGGCTTTTTTTCAAGGAATTAAAAAATTATCAAGTACTGGGACTAGTAATTTTCAATGGCATTCTATTGGTATAAATTAGAGGATTATCAGGCCAATAGATAAACACTTATCCTTGGTTTACTAACATAAATTCTTACTGTATTGCAAATAGAAATTATATCTATATTTTACAAGTGAAGAGAGAAAGAGCAAGTAATTTGCCCCAGAAATCAAACAAATTCTACATGAGAAGTACAGAAGCTCAGCTGCTGCAAAGAATATGCAAAATGCAAGCATGGAGATATATATATATATATGAACATTCTCCACTTCGTAGGAGTATATTATCTATATTCATTCAGAACATCAGAAGCATTTTTAATCTAAGTTTGAATTCTTGCAGTAAATCATTACTGTAATAAGAATTAAATTTCTGTTTTCATTTATGTCAAAGAAATTGCTTGAAAGAGGACTCCCTCCTAGGGGTTGAAAAACATTGTATTAACAGTTTTTCAGATTATAATTATGCATACACTGTGCTTAAAACTTTGGGTTGTGAAGCTTTTGTTTTGTTTTATTTTTGGGGTTTTTGGGGGTTTTTTTTGCTTTTTTTGCTTTGAAACAAATTTTTAAACAAACCACATGTGAGTTGGTGTCAAGAGTGAAGAGAATACGTGAAATACATATAATTCTTTCAAATGAAGTGACTTGCTGACCTCCAGAAATTTAAGGAAGGCAAAACATGAGTTTTGAATAGCCAGGGAAGGCATTGGAAGGGCTGAAAGAACTGAGGAGCAATGAAAATTAGCACAGATGTAGAAACCTAAGAGGAGTTGGCTGGATCAAAACAAGAGGAATAAAACTGGGAATCAAGTGATATAACAATAAGCCATTCAGGAAAATAAGTAGGAGTCATTGTGAGAAAGGTCACAGGAAAGAAAGCAATTAAAATGACAAAATTAAAATCTATTTTCTTCTGTACTTTTTAACAGCACACCAAGCAGAACATAATTCTATCTTAATACAGAATATATTTTGGATTTAGCTCATTGTCAAAATGATTTATGAGACAAAGATCAGATACTAAGGGTGAATAAATACTAAAGCAAGGTCTTATGGTATTGGAGGTAGAAAGGGATGTGTGGAGCTGCACGAGAAAATATTGCAGTGATAAATGAATGCAGATACATTCTGGTCTATTTTAGTATGCATTCAGTTCTATGATAAATATGAGTTTCAAAATGCTGCAAATTGCACACATAAAGGATAAGCAAAGAAGCACCACTGTATGAAGATTTTACATTTATCTGAAGAAGTGAACTGCAAATTCAACATTAAAATTCTATGTATTTCACTAATACATCTCCATTAGCTATGGAAAAAAAATAATTTATCATGCTACACATTAAAATGCATACTTTAATGCTATTTTTATATAATATTTATCTTTTTATTTATAGTTTATTTATATTTACTTTATATTTTATTTATATTTTTATGTAATATATAAACTAACTTCATTCTACTCCTTCCTCATTTTATGATATATGCAGTTAACAGGCAAATCCTTCAGATCATGGACATGCCCAGCTGTGGAAACAACTGTGGAAAATACAAAATAGCCATATATTCCCAATACATAATTATTTTAAAAAACTTCTTTTTTTTTAAGTTGGAGAGATTTGATTTACAGTGTGGTTAACTACACATGCACAAAAGATAGGTCTACACAGCAGCCAAGGAATATGATTGTAATGTTTACCAGTAGCCTGGGGTTTGAATTACCCACGGCAGTGCAGTTGGAGCAGCACAGACTTCTTCCTCATGGAGCAGAAGACATCTGTTGCCCTGGTTTAACCCTATTCAGCACCTAAATACCTTGCAGTTTGTTGCTCACCTCCTGCTTCCCTCCCCTGGTGTGACAGAGTGGAGAATCAGAAGAAAAAGACAAAAATTGTGGGGTGAGATAAGAACAGTTTCATAACTGAAATTAAATATAATGAGGATGAGGGTGATGGTGATGAGGACGATAATAATAAAGATTAAAAGAGAAATGAAAAAAGGAGAGGAATAAAACCAAAGACAGACAAGTGATGCATAATTCAGTTGCTCACCACCTGTTTACTGATCCAAACCTGTCCCTGAGCAGCGATCAGCCCCTCACAGCCAATTCTCCCCAGTTTATATACTGGCTGTGATGTTCTGAGATATGGAATATCCCTTTGGCCAGTTTGGATCAGCTGTTCTGGTGCCTCTCAGCTTCTTTTGCACCTTCACACTGGCAGAGCATGAGACACTGAAAAGTCCTTTGTTTTGGACTAAGCAGTGCTTAACAACAACTTAACAACATCAGTGTGTTACCAACATTATTCTCATCCTAAATCCAAAACAAAGGTCTGTACCAGACAGCAATGGGTAACTAATCTAGAAATGCTGACATCCACTACACTCACAAGTTTCTATGATCTCTAGATATGTCTTCAGAAAAACCCAAAGGTCTCTAAGGGAGGTACCTGAGAAGACCAAGAAGAACTTGTGAATGGCATGAGTGAGAAGGATAAAAGGCTAATATGTAGTTCATGTTCTAAATGCTCCACTTATTCTGGCCTCTGAAGCTACCCATCAGACTTAACAGAACTTTTACATTTACAGTTTGCTTTTTAGGTGTGTAAATTCAGCTCGGAACAAAACTTGTAACATTAAAGCTCGACTAAGTGATCCCTTAAGAATAACTTTGAAAAGAAGAGTCTGTAAAGAAACAGAAAGGATAAATTTGCTCTTAGCTAAAAATACCTAGTCACTATGTAGCCTGGTGTACAATGTTTTAACTTCAAGTGGTGGAAGAGGGAAAATAAAATCTCCAGGACAATTTTATTTATGGACTGGGACTCAGAAGAACACACAATAAAACAGTTTTAAGCCTTGAAGAATTGTTTACCTTTGAATTTCTATGTTAAAACCTTACAAAGATATAGAAATGCCTCCAATAGTAGGAGGATGAAGCAGACACGTCCCTAATGAAAAATTTATATTGGTTAAATTGTTCAAAATTAATAACAATTTTTAAAAAATCTTATGGTACATGTTAAATGAACCATTACAAGACAGCAGGTAGTCTAATGGAATGAATAGTCTGTCTTACAGTCAACACTACATATGACAAACAAATCTATAACCAACCTTATTCCATGTTACACCTGTTACAAAGGTGGACCTACAGTCTTATTTTTAGGAGACTTACTGTCAAATTAAATAAAAACCTTCTTTAAAGGAGTTTGGCAAAGTAAATAGAAATAACTAAGTATTTAATCTTTCCAAATATAGTACAGCATGAAGACTCATTATGAAAAGGACACAATTAGTTTCCTTCTTTAAATTTAAATATAAAACAAGGGTATTATATTTGGAAAGGAACAGTATAAATTTCAGAGTAAAGCTCAGAAATAAAAAGACAAGTGATTCAACTGGATGTCATGTAAAAGAAGCAAGGACAGCAAGGTCATCTAGGAGAGGAAAACATTCCTAGACATGTCCCAACAAAATTACTGATAAGATGAATATTCTTATGAGGTAAAAATGTCACTCAGGATTCTTCAGAGAAGTAAAAAAACTAACTTGTTTTTCTTTTAATTATATGGGTCTTGCTATTTTACACTTTGGCTCTGTAATTTGGCTCTTCTTTCAACCAGTGTTTAGATGAAGTTTACTTCTATTTTCAATATATTCACATAAACACAGACACAGTATCATTGAGGCTGGAAAAGATGGCTTGAGGTCACCTGGTCCACCCTCCATGCTCAAACCAGGCCACCTAGTAGAAGTCACCCTGGGCCACGTCCAGACGGCTTTTGAATACGTGTCTCCAAAAATGAAGCCTGCACGATGTCTCTGGGCAACCTGTGCCAGTGTTCAGTCACCCACACAGTAAAAGGAGTCTCCTGATATTCACAAAGAAAAACTTTTCTCTCCAAGCAGCTGCAGGAATAACATGTGATGAACTGACCATAACCCCCACTCCCTGTCTCCCTGTACAGCTGAGGTGGAGAAGGTAGAGCTAGGAAGGAGGGAGAGGGGGGCTGTTGCAGCAGTGTCACAGTGCAGCTGGTCTGAACAAAGTAAATCCAGATATAACACAGATCTGTTCTAGACATAACACAAATCTAATTTAGCTAGCCTAATTCATGTCTGAACCACTGCACACCACTGGGCAGGGAGAGAAGTATCAGCCGATGGCTGTCTAGCCCGGGAAATTTGAATTGAGTATTTAAGTGAGTTCTGAATAATAAACAAGACTGTTTATCTCATGAGCACCTGGAGCACGAGTTGTGGATTCTTTGTCTCCCCAGCCACGGCCGGCATGTTACAGGGGGCTAGGTGCTTTTAAAATTTATTTTACTCCTCATTCTCCTCCTCTGATTTTGTTAGTAATACATTCAATTAACATCCATAAGTTGAACCCGTTTTGCCCATGATGGTACTTTGTTGCTCTACTAGGAACGGCGAGAACGACACCGACTCTCTTGGGAGTTGATCAGGAGAATTTCTCTCGGTTTATTACCTCAGATCTTTTTTATAGACCGATATGTGAAAGTACAGAAAACTCTTACTGGTTAGTAAACTAACACATCACCATCATTGGTCAGTGGCATACACCATCCCCTCGTCCTTCTCTTGCAAGAAAACAAGGAACAGACAAACAGCACCTGCAAGGCTGTTTTCTATCTCTGAAGATTGTTTTAATTCCTCCTTATGATTTCCCAGGCCACTTTCTCAGGCAAGACTGAGAAAGCTATGTGGCCTGCTATTCCACAGGCACTGTGCTGCCTGGTTCATAGTTAGCATCCATAGTACTTAGTGAGTGATCTCTCCCTGTCCATAACTCATGAACCTTCATTATATTTTCTGTTCCATGTCCACTTGTGGAGGGGAATGACAAAGAGGCTTTGGTGGGTGCCTGACATCCAGCCAGCATCAATCCACCATGGGAGTGCCTGGACTTGTTTCTCTCTGGATGCAGAACGTTGCAGTTACCCTCTTTGAACCTTATGAGGCCTCTATCACCCCATTTCCTCAGTTGCATAAATCACCATATTAAAATTCCTTGATAGCTGTAAACTAGATGGATGCTGTTGAACAGCTGAGTGCATAGCTAATCTCACAAGTTTACTTCACCACCTAATGCATCTGAAAAAAAAAAGAATGGCTCTAAAAAATGTAACAAATTACATGATCATGAAAAATGCTTAGCAAAATACTTCTTCAAATCCATACAAACCAGAATTAATCCTTAAAAAAGTAACTATGAATCATTCTTTCTTAAAGAGATGAAATTTAGGGCTCAAGAACATGGCTAGAGCAAAAAGCCAGAGATACTGATGAACAAATAATCTGCTAAATTTCAGCCCTACTATTTATTTATTTATTTACCAAGACCCAATTACTCCTTTATGCTGATATCAATAACTACATTTATGCACTGCTAATATTTATCATTGTCGTGGTTTTAAACTAGTAACAAAAAAAAAAAATTACTTATTTCTTGCTGTGAGATATGGATTAAAATAAGAGCAAGACAGGCTTAAAACTTAAAAGGAATACAGACAGTTTACTAACAAACTACAAGAATAAGAATACCAGAATAAACTTTCAGAAAACCCTTTTACTTCCCACTACTTGACCATTTCTTTGTACACATAACAACATAGAGACAAAAAATTTTAGAATTTTGATGGTCAAAAACAGTCCTAATTTCTAGAGTCTTTTCATCAGTTTTTGTAGAGAAACAGAAGTCTCTTTCTGCCAATTTATGGAGTTTTTAGAGTTTACTCCTCCCATTGTACACCACTCTGAGGTGTGCATGGGTCAAATGAGTCCAGGGATGCTACTTTTAAGGATAAGTTATTCAAAGGTAGAAGTCTTCTTCATCTGTTTCTGTGAGCCTTCCTGGAAAACAGCCATCTTCTTGCCCTCTCAAGGCTTCAAAATTTTCACTTTATTTATTTCCAGCAACTCACAGTATCACAACCACTCTCTCTTTTCTCTAAAGTCCACACTTTGAATACTCTATTCCTCCTATACTCTAGTCATGAATTAAAGGAGTCTTTAAACTACTGTCCATCTCCATAGCTGTAACAGAAAGACATTTCAGCGGCAAGCATCTTCTTTCTCTCTCTTTCTTATTTAAACTTAACTCTTTTCTTCACTGTTTTTGGTGGTTTTATGATGTCTTACATGATGATTGTCTCTCTTTCTCTGTCTTTTCTAAGAAAAATGAGTAATCTGTTTGTTTATCCAGGTAGTAAAATAATTAAAAGTTTTAGAAAAGCTGCAAAAGTTCATGGTGTCAGGTTTCAGTCCAGCAGCAGAAACTGAAAACCAAGCTCAGCTTACCAGCTCTGCTTCCCCCCCGCCCTTCCCTGCGGCCTCGTTCCGGCCTGGGAGAGGGGGGGGGAAAAGCCAAGACAGAGCTTGTTACCTGATCAGCAGTCAGAAATCAAAGAGAACGAGACAGCTCAGAATGTACCTCTTAAGGGGGTGTTTACAAGTTTAATTCACTTTTTAATGGTCAGAACGGCTGTCAATTCTTGGAAATTACTGATAATTGGTCTGGAGGAAAAACTCCCATCAGCCACCAGTAGCTTCAACTTCCCCTCTCTCCGATCTGTCTTAAAGGTGAAGCTACCCCATGACAACCATAAATGCAATAACAATAATACAAGATAAAAGAAAACTGAAAAGTAGGTGTTACATTTTGACAAACATTTCAGGCTAAATCCTGGTCTAGTGGAGTCAGTGTTAAAACTTAACACAGACCTACTAAATCAGGACCTCTGGTTTCATTCACCTGAAAAGGGCAAATGGGCCCTTAAATCGTGCAATTGGTGAAAACAGTAAAGTCATAAAAGTACAATATGAAAAGTACATTTGGTAAATAGAAGATAAAACTTTCAGCTATTATTTCACAGAAATGGAGGGAGAGATGAGGCCTTTGGAAGCCACCCAGACTGAACCTGTCCATTTGTTCTGTACCTCCTATATTTGTCTACATCTTTTTAGATGGAAAAAAAAAGTGCAAAACGCAAACACAGCATTCCAGCTGAGGTCTCACCAGTGTTGAGCATACCAGGATAATTTGTTTCATTATGTCATTCATGACCTCTCTGCAAGTATTTCCCAAAACTACATTATTTCACTCTTTTGTGCCACTACTGTATCACTGTATTATATTTATATTGCTATCCAGCATAAGCTCTGGATTCCCTCTGCTGTGTAACTGGCAGATGGTCATTCCTTGTTTTGTTTCTGTGTATCTGAGTTCTGACTTCTTAAGTCTTGATTTTCTAGATCTATTATGTGAATTTATCCTGCTGATTGTGGACCATGATTCCAATTTGTTAAGATAATTCTGCCCTTCACAGTACTTGCCCTCTCTCTCAGCTTGCTCTTACTCATAAATTTTGTAAGCACATTCTTCTCTCCAATATCCAAGTGCTTAATTATAATATGAAATAGAAATGACCTTAGGACAGACTCTGCTGGAACCTAACTTAAAATTCCCTCTCAGTTTGAAGCAAAACACTGGTAACTGAAGGAGTCATTTCTCACTCTATCTCTACACTCTACTCCATTGTTTGTTTGCAGTAGAGAACAATGTCAAACCCATTTCTAACCGCAAGATCACCAACAATCCCTTTGTCCAGGAAGCAAATTATTTCTTTATAGTGTAACTCTTGATGCCTCTTTTAGTCTCTTCTCCTAATGAAAGTATCCTGGAGATTCACAGGCTGAGAACAGGAAGGCAGTGCTGCATCTCTGACTCTTCTTACCCATCACTGAGACCTTCAGCACTGTTTTTCTCCTCTAGACAGTAGCAAAGTGTGCTTAGAGAGCTCAGAGGAGAAACCCCACTCTATAATCCTACACTTCTGCCTCTTCCCTATCCCATTACCCAGATCTGCAGCATGGAAGATGTCTAGAGAAGAGAGAAGGCATTTCAGATTGCCATTACTCAGATCTGCAGCATGGAAGATGTCTAGAGCAGAGAGAAGGCATTGCAAAAAAAAAACGAAAAAACAACCAAACCTGCCTATAATGGTAGGAACCAGTCTAGGAAAATTGAATTATATTCTCCAATTTTGAACACCTCCCACTCTAAATTCCCTTTAACCTGTTCTGTCTCTCTTTGGGCTAAATTTTAAAATGGAGGAGAAAAAGAAAACAGCTAGATCAATTTTTAACATTTGTTTTAGAAATCCGTATGTTCATATCAAAATGACATTGTTTAGTCCCTAAATTGCAAAATAAATTGTTTACAAATACACCAATAATGTATTGCAGGAAATGTTAATAGTTTAATGTCAATCTCATTAGCAAGAAAAAACAAATGAGTCAATTATGCCTATTACCCATTTTTTTTTTCCCTTCCAGATTGTCTTGGTTTGAAAGACATGTGTCTGCTAGGGAAGGCAGGACCTTCCCTTGGAATGGAAAATGTAAACCCCTCCCTCCGAATTATTGTAATTTTGAAATAAGGGTCTCTCAGGGGAAGATATGGGAATAGGAACATCAGTTCTTTACTGGTATGTATAACAAAGCACACCACAGCAGCTCTGGCACTCTCACCAAACAGCACAGGCCCCAGTGACCCTCCCGGCCGCAGGCCCAGAGGGGAAGGGATGGAAGAGAGCCTTCCCTTCACAAACCCCCCGGGACAGCCGGTCCCCGGGGTCCCAGCAGCACTTAGAGAAACAGCAAGCTGGGCCGTCAGGAAGGAGCAAAAACCCCGGGGTGGCAGCAGGATGTATCGGAAGCTCTGGAGCTGCGGCTGGAGCCTCGGGAGGTCTCGGCAGGCGGGGGCTGCGGGGCCGCAGCGCGGCCAAAGCTCGGAGCAGCGCCGGAGGAGCGCGGGGACTGGACAGCGGCACCCGGCTCCCAGCAGGGCAGGAAGGGGCGATCCCAAGGTCCCGGCACCCGAGCAGACAGGGATAAGTCCCTCGTTTGCAGGTGTTAAAAAGGTCCCAGTCCAACAGCTGCTCCTACGAGCAAAGGTTCACCCAAAGGACGAGGCAGTACAGGACTGGGCTCCGCGGTGGCAGGGAATTCTTGCATTAAGCAACGCTTGCCCGCCTCCCTCGGAAACCAGGAGAGCCTTAGCAGCTCCCCAGCCTTTTTGCCTGCCGAAATCTTCAGGTATCCCCTCCCCTCCTCCCTGAGTTTTGGCCACTTCTTTTGTTTTTCTTAAGTACCCATAAGTATTCAATTGTTAGTTTCGCAGCAACTTATGGGGAAAAATACCCCATAAGTACGGAAGAAAGAAACCCAACCCCCAACACAGATGAACACAAAGCGAGGAAAAAGTAGCAGAATGAGAAAAATTAATAGCCCACAGGGTCCAGAGTTGAACAGTTACTTATTTGTCAAGATATGAAAGTCCTGGTTTTACTTTCTTTCTCCTTTTTTTCCTTGCTGCTAATTTATGTGGTGGATTTGGGGCATTTACAAAAGTTTGATATTTAAAGGCATTCCAGGAAAAAAAAAAAAGGGTTTTTTTTTCAGGATTGGAGCTGGTAAGAAGCTGTGAGATTTCATAAAGTAGCAGAGCTAAAAGGGGTGAGATCTGCATAACAACTGCTTATATCAATGCTGACATCAGCTAGAGCTCTCAGAGCTATGAGTGTTAAGAACAATTTGGGCCCATTGATGTGAACAATAATTTTTAAACAAAGATTTTGATGTCTGAATCACTGCACTAGAGGTGATCTGAAACCAGCACAATAGTAGAATTTATTTTAAAAAAATCCCTAAAGCCACACACTACAAAATTATAAAACCCATTTTTTGGGTGAATGGAATGTTTACTTTTAAAATAACACTTACCCTCTTAAGAATAATACAACAGAACAGAAAGAAGTCTACGGTCTTTTCCTTCAGGGATTTCTTAGACATTGTTTTACTCAGGGCCAAGTAAAAAGCATTCTGCATACTCCTGGTCCCTATGAAAAAAAAGTATGCTGTGTAATTCTTAGGCTCCAAAGGACTTCTCAAAGACAGGAGACAAAGAATATGTGTTTCACCCATCTTTTTCTTTTGATGTACAGAAGGAAATATTCAAAACCCAAAATCCACCAAAGCTGCCGGTATAAGTTTGCTATATGAGTTGAAATCCCTTGTGAATTCCCTTCAGTTAAAAGACTTGAAGTTTACACTTACATGCATGTATATGGTATGAGTTTGTGTGAAAATTTGTTTTTTAAAACAAATGTTTAAATATAACAGATGTTCACTTTGTTTGCCTCTAACAAGCTGGGTAAAAAGACTAAAGTTGTTCCAATACATGGTCATAATATTTTCTCTTTCTTTTGGCAGACGTCAGATGCCTTTAACTTCATTCAAACTCAAATTAGTAGTGCTGTAGTGGCAGTGAAGGTCTGATCTCCTCTTCTGTCTAAAGTGATGTAAATTAGATGTCCTGGACAGAAGCTGTCCCATCTTGTGTTTCTGTTTTCTCCCCATACCCTTGCTGTTAGGCCCAGGAAATTATTCTTTATCATTTTGCTGGATTTAGTAATTAGGTGGACAAGAAATGCCTTTCTGTCCAGACAATGGCTCATGCTATCCCCAAACTGTGACAACTGCAATAGCAGATGCTACAGAGAACAGTTTGTTCAGGATGAATGTTGACACAAATTTTAAAAACAACATGACACAGGACAATGCTAGATACACATTGTTTTTGAAAATTATAAATTTTATTATACTTTTTAGAAAAGAAAACTATTTTAATATTCTGTCAAAGCAGACATAGCCTGTTGACTGTTATAATGGAGAAGAAGAAGATCCCTCTCCTGTTTGCTCTACTGCTCTACATTACCTTTTTGCTTTCTGGTAACATGTCCCTAATTCAGTGACCTTTCCTGTTGAAAGTACTTGGACACACATTAACCATTATAACATCATTCAGCTTTTCTAATTTGAAAGATGCAACTCCAGAAGTGGACCAGTATTCACCTCCTGAGCACAATCTCTTGGTTTCCAATACCTCTGTGGGCATCCTGTTGGTTTTCATCATTTGATCTTATATTCATTGTGTTAACTGATGCAAGTAAGAGATATATGCAAATATCAATGATAATAACTGGGGAAAAGAAAAAAAAAAGGAAATAAAATTAATTATTACAGCATCTCACTGGCATGCTAAATGTTTCATGTTTAATCTTCAATTATTTATCTCAATACCTTTTGTCTGTACCACATTTACTTTCTTTGCTATTACCTAAGATTGCTTATTCCCAATCCTTAACCCAACTTCAAAATTTCAATAGTGGCTATAATTTATGAGACCATTACGAAATCACAAAGCACTGCTTATATTTTTAATAGTATTTTTGACCCCTTCCATGTGTTCTGGACAACCATACAGTTGCATTAACTACCCCAGTGACAAACTCTCTGCCCCACCAGAAAACTGAATCAGACAGTAGACTTTAGAAAACTTCTTTACTTTTTCCTAATCCTCACCATAACATAATCAAAGATTATTTGCTACTTCAGGCATAGTCATCCACACAGACTGCCAGTTTTCATTCATGCTGCTCCAGATTTGCTAAAGATTGTGGTTTTTAGATCTTTTGCTGCCAGCACTTAAACCATAGGGATGCTCAGAAACATTCTGTATCAGTGGAGTTTGAGTGGGTGGATTGCCTTCAAGTACTTTGTTATGGGGAAACAACACTAAATTTTGGCATTAACAGCCATGATATTACTGGCACAGTCACAGAGATAAGAAATTAATTTCTGCAAGAGCTTTCAATGGTCAAAACAGATTGATGGTTTACTACATTTAGTTCTATGCCTACTATTGCTTGCTCCATTTCTTAGATATTTGTCTAAGTTTGGAAGCCTGCAAGCAGTTCAGTCAACTACTGTGCATCACAGTAGGAATTTGTTAGAGTTTTCAGAGATATAAGGGACAACTGCATTTGCATCTTTTGCATGGGGTGTTGCAACGGCATGATTGCAGAACTTGTGTTTCACAAAGTCACTAAAACAAAGTCATTAATTTTGTGGACAGTAGCAGCATTTGCAAATATACTGTCTTGGTTTAAGACAATTATATAGGGTAGACGGTCCAAAATTAGTTAGCTCCCTTTTTAACCACTCTCTTTTCACCAATAAAGAGAATGTGAGAAAATATAGGTAAAAAAATATCAGTTTACTAGAAGCAAAATAGCAACAATCAACAATACAGTAATAAGCATTAAATACAATGTTGCTGAATCCCACAGACTTCCAGGAACAAATTAAAACAAGAAGGCGGAGAAGCCCCTCCTTAGTATGGTAGCCTCCATAGCTGACCATGGATCAGAAAAGACAATATGGCAGGGAAGCCTTGCTTGGCTGAGCCTTTGCCCTGGAACAAAAAATGGGAAGATAAGAGCTTATTTTGGTAGCAGGTGGAGGGTGCCAGCTCCATCTGTGGCAGCTCCAAACCTGCAGTCAGCTCCTTTGCTTCTTTTGGACCAGCTGGGCCCACTTGGTGCCAGGGCTGTAGTTCTGGGTTGCTTTTGCATTGCAGCAGAAAGAAAAATGGATTTGCTGGGCACTGAAACTCACAGGCCTGGCCCTGATGGCTCTGGATCCAGAGATGGGGGTTGCCCCCAGAAACTGTGACCAAAAAGTTGTTGCCAAATTTGCTCCAAAACAGTTTAGGATTGTGGAATGCAGTTTCTTTGAGACCTGTGCCAGGCAACTTCCCATGGAGAGAAAGAAAAGAAGGCATCTGCCTCTCTTTGCCCTCGCCCCAGGCAACTCCCTTAACAGCACAGTGACAGACAGGATCTCCATGTTTCTGTTGCCTGTCTCTTACTGGATCCCGGGCCAACCTCCTCCACGAGTCCAGCATAAAACATCCTAGTTCTGCTTCAGGTTCCCAGGTCTTAAAGTGATAATTTAAGCAGTTGGCATAAAAAAGATATGGAATGCAATACACTTTTTTTTTCTTTACTCAGAACATATACAAATACTTCTACACTGTAAAATGTGATGCCGATCTCTAGGAACGGAGGCTGGGGAAGGTTCTTTACAAGGAAGCTGAGAGAAGTACAGAAACATGCTTAATGATGCCCACCTGAGAGACTAAATAATTGAAATGCAACAGCTATTTCTTTTGAAAACAAATGACCAAGCACCACTGACTTGAACTATTAAAACAATCTGAGAGAGACTTTAAAAAACTTGTGCACATAACATTTCATTTTAATCTCTTAGAGAGCTGACAGGATGTGAAATGCCAGAAAATAAAATGAGATCTTGCAATGATCTGTCAGTACACTCAGGATTACAAATTCATCTGCCCTATACACTTTCACAGGTGTGAAAATATACCACATTAAATACTGTAGCATTGAAAATATGTAACTTTGTAGCTGGAAATTTTTGTTTTTATTTGATTAATGTTTTAATATTTTCTGTGATAACTTTGGCATTTACTTCATGTACCGGTTAGCTCTTGATTTGCAAGGCATTTTGTAAATAGTTTTCTATGGGAACTTTTAAAAATCAGGTATGCCAGATGTCGCAGTGACACAGCAGGAAGAGGAGCCAGACTGACTGCTACAAGAATTTGGGTCAGTGAGGTAAACTATTACTCTGTTGATATTGTGAGAAGTTCAAAACTGAGCCTCTAACAGTCCTTATTTTTGTCACGCAGGATTCATATTCAAAGGAATTACTGACTCACATCCATATAACAGTCATGTCAAGTTGAGCCTGACAAAAGCAACTCAACTGTAGGTGTAAGAATGCAAAATGATTAATCGCAATTAAGTCAAATGCAATTAAAAAATTAACATTGTGGAGCCTCCTGCAAGGTTAATAGGTTGAGGATTTTCAATACTAGGAAGTCAACTGAAGACAAGATTGTAAGGCTGAGTCCTTATTTCAAGTCCATGATTTACTAAGCCTTTGGAATCCACATAGTCTTTTTTTTTCCTGAGAAGAACACTTGGCTTTTAATGAGTTCTTGTCTCCAAGAACTCCAAGACTCCATAAATCATCAGCTTACCAGAAGTGATGACTTATGACAAAGATGTGGGCAGCTCCTCAATTAACAAGAAATCAGAATCACAATTAGATGGTTATTTTTCTTGTAAAAGCATTTTGTTTCTTTACTATTGACCTGTCAAGAGGCACTGGCTGAGATCACAGCATAATGACTCCGTTCAGAGCTCCTTTGATGTCTAGAAAAAGCCTAAAAATATTTTTATTGAAATATTTCATCACCAGAACTTTTAAAATCTTTTCATAATTCCCAAGTTGATAAGGCCATTGCAATGTAAAGACATTGACATCAATATGAATAAAACTCTCCTACACAGGCAAAGTCCCACATAAGACTATCCAGTGGCTTCTAGTAATTTGAATTTTATGAGACAGAGCAAAGAAGACAAATTAGCTGAAGCACACTTTGATTGCAAATGAAAATACCACTTAACACTGTAACAGTTGAAAGAGCACAAATATTGAGCAAGTGGTACAACAGATTAAAAATCTTCATCTCTCCCATGAGGTATAATTATGAGCTAGAAAAAATATAAATGTTTCAATTATTATACTGCATAATACTTCTCTCCCCAACTCTTCATGTTCATGCATTTTGTTTAAAATTGATGAAACATAAAAAGGGGGATTTGTTTATTCAGTGTTCTTTTGTTTTTATTCCTGTAGTATCCCGTGGTAAACCCACACAGATACAGATCCCTTTCTCAGCTACACTATTACTCATCAAAGCGAAGTACTTTCACTGAAGTTTGTGAAATTATAATAGTTTAAGTGTTGAACTTACTGACAGGAGTAACTCCAGTACCCAGTTGCTTAACTTCTAACTCAGGTAATTCTCCTATTAAATTAAGGGAAAGAATAGCCCAGCTAAAGTGTAGAAAATCAGGCCCATAATCATGATGCCAGAGAAAAGGTTAACATTTCAGTTGTTTTTTAATACATATTTTTAATAATGATGGGCCATAATGGTCTCTTACACTGATGTAAGAGACAGCTGCAACACCTTAGAAGGTGCCAAAGATGCATGAAATGTCCCAGTATTTCATCAGCCAGAGGAGGTACAGGTGTTCCCACCTAGCTCAGCGTAACACATATCCCATGGACCAGGTGTTCCTTGATTCTGCCCCCCCACTACTGGAGGGATACCATCAGCAACCACTGATCTTGTCTTCAACAAGACTCCAACCACTGAGAAGGCCAGAAAAACAGAACCAACAGGATGTCATTGAAATCTCTGTAGTGGTGATATTTTTCTACTTAAATCTGTTTCTCTATCATTCTCTTTCTCTCACCACCCTCTGTCTTTCTTCCCCACTCTTTACCTCACATTTACTGTTAAATAAAAATCTGTACTATTGACTTCAGCATATTGTCTCATTTGTGCCTTAACTGTGAAAGAGGCATCTCTCTAATAATTTTAATAATCAGATTTTAACATTATTTTCACACACACTGGTTATTCCTGTGTTCTTAGCAGACAGTACATTGTAAACAATCCCTGAGCTTGTCTTCCATATACTAAATGAAGCTACTTTAAAATTAGACCTTGACCATCAATTTTATTCTTGAATACTTTCAGTAAATAACATCTGATTTGAGAACACTCATTTGTCACAGATTTGATTTAACAGTTAGAAAAGTAGCTCATATATAGGGTTATAGGAGTGAATGGATTTAAGTCAGTTGGAAATGTGTGGAAAGACAGTTTCAATACATTTGGAAAAGCTGACAAAAACTACATTTAACAAATAAACCATGTCTGAAGACATGAAGAGAATACCACTGTCACTTTTTTTTAACCTTCCTTAATTATGAAGAATAAAAAGCAGGCATGGCATGAGACAATTGTTGTAGTCCAACTCAGATTCTATATGTAAAATTTCAGTTTCAAAGAACCCACCAGGGAAAATACTCTACAAAGTTGAATATAAAATTGAAGCAAAAATCTACTTCCTCTTATTTGAGGAAGGCCGTGATTATTCAGGAGCCACAATATCAAAGAATCACAGCATTGTTATGTTGGAAAGGAATTTTGGGGATCATCTGTCCAACCCCTTTGTCAAGGCTGGGTCACCTAGAGCAGGTTTTACAGGAAAACATGCAGGTGGGTTTTGAATGTCTCCAGAGACTCCTCAGCCTCTCTGGGCAGCCTGTTCCAGTGCTCAACTACCCTCAGTGCAAAGCCATTTTTCCTCATGTTGAGGTGGAACTTCTGTTTCAGTTTGTACCCATATCAGTATGAGAACTTTTAGTAGTGTGTATATTTTAGCAAGCCTCTCTTTAAAGTAAAAAAACCATAAGTGCTACCTAAAGAAATGACTAAATTTTGTAATTAGCACCATTTTTTCTGGTATTTTAAGAGGTGTTGGTTTAGATAAACAATTTATGATTTCTCTAAATCTTGTTGATTTGCATATTGCAGAATCAAATAAACTGTAATAGTATGGGTTTCATTGCAACTGCAAGAGTTGTTCCAAATACAACATAGAATTTGTATTTTCCTCACATTCTTAAATTAATTTGGCTAAGAACTATCCTGTAATATAAGAAATCCACCGCTCCAGTAATTTGGCATAGCTGCACTCCTTATGACAACACAGGACACTAACACTTTCTTCCTGGACACCACCTGCAAAAACAACACTGACAGACTACCATATTTAGGGGTTGTCAAAACATTGTGACAGCAAGTTTTAGTAATCTAGAACTGGCATCGTAATTAAGATGGGCTCAAGCTCTACTGAAGACATAAAATTAATTTTTTTTTTCAGAAAGTAGAATATGAAAAATTTGAAATGAAAAATTAGTTACTTTGCTCATAAAGTGAGAAAAGTGGAAATTAGATTCCTTGCCAGTTTTCAAATTGTTAGCCAATTAGATTGGAGTTCTGAAAAATCATTCTTCCTCTACTTAGATCATGCAGGTTAAAAACATACTTTTAATTTAATGAAGATGAAGAAATTTACTCAGCTTAATGGTTTAAATACGAACTACTCTGGACAGAAAATTAATATAAAGTGGAATAACTATTCTATTTACAGTTACTTGGTATTAGAGTATCAATCAATGAAATCAAAGCACTCCCAGCATAGACCTGCTAGGTTTGTACCACTCCAATAAAAACTATCATTCCTGGAAGGAATGAAGGAATGTAAGAATAAGAACAGTTGTTTTTTTTTTTAAATGAGAGGAACAGATGTTACGACAGAAATCAGAGCAGACACCTGTTATAAAAATGAAGTGCTTCAGCTTAATCATTTAAAAACAGTGGTAAAACACATCTAGCAGTTTTAAATCAGCTCAATATGTCTAAATGATAACAGAAATAAAAACTTATTCTGTTTCAGTAAATCACAGATAGAAGTCCTTAACTGAAGAACTATGGGTAGATTAAATTCCTGTAGTTCTACTTTAATTAAGGCCAAAGAAACTTAATTTTTCCACAGACTACATACCATGCAAGGGTCAACAATATTTAATGCAGAGCATCTGCCAGCTATTCCTTTGCTTTCCATTTGACATTAAAATCAAGTCTAACTGTTTATTATAGACAGCTCTAGAATATTCATCATCATAGTAAGTATAGGAAGTACATGTAGATAGATATTAACTTCTGCCACAGAAATAGTATTTTAACATACAAAAAGGACATCATTCACTGTGCAAACATTGTTTTTATTCTCTAAAGCTAATTTCATCTCACTAGGTTTTTATATGAACATTTGCAAATCCCCTTGCTCTACTGTAGAGTGCATAATCTAGATATTAAGTAGACACACCAAAGCAATGCAGTAAAGTAAGTAACAGATGCAGTTTTTAACACAATTGGTACATTTATCGTTATTCAAGTTGAATCATGTGAATGCTAAATTTCTCGTTTTAACTTTCCAGTCTGGTTATTAACAATTTAGGTCCCCAAAATATAAAGTAAAAGCTTGACACCCACCCAGAAATCTATGCCAAAGTATTTTTATTAAATGTCATACTTCTAAAATAAATTATTTTTGGAGGCTTAATTTAGTACACTTGTTTTTTTGCAGAAAACTTTTCTAATATTTGGTTGCTAAAAAAGCTTAAAAATGCAAATTCAAAGCACTGGAAGATAGGAAAGCAGACTAGACCAAATATGTTTCTCAAGTGTCCAATTTTTAAGTCATACCATGATTTGTTTTTCATGATTATGATTTTGGAATGCTTGAAATGACAATATTATAAAAAATGTAGCACAAGATCACTACTAAGATATCAGGAATTGCCCAGTCACGTGCAAGAATCAAAGTAACAGAACTCTCTGGATGACAAAAAGTCAGTATCCAGCAGTAAATGCATGTGACATCTCTCAGAATACTTACTGCAGATCCCACAGTAGGGCAGAAGTTACTAAGCTAACTGTGAGCAGCTTGGTTTGGAACCAGAGGCAATTTAGTTTCAGCAACAAATAACTATTTAGATGTCTGGAAACTATATGCATGCAGAAATGTATACTGGGGCTGTCAGAGCCATCCATGACTGATGGAATAGCAGTCCCCACTTCTACAGGCTCATGTATAAGCTTGCCAAGCAGTGGGAAATGCCAGAGAGCTGTGAGTATTGCCAAATCACTAAACTTTACCCTTGGGTTTTGTATAGAGTTCAGCCTCCTTTGAACAGTCTCCTTTTAACTGCAAATCATAGTGCTTAACTTCACCATTTCTCTCTTCCAAGTGCAACAGTAATGATTTAAAGCTCTGCATCCACTTGGTTAGATCATTTCTCCTGCAAATAATGTGATTTGAACAAACTCAGCCATATCTACACATGTGTTTTGTAGGGGTGCAGAATGAAACTAAACTGGATCCATGATTCAAGGATCATTCAACAGGGGTCTTTAGATACGGTCTTTAGAACTGTTACAAGTTTTCATAAAAGACATAGAAGAGTAATTAAATATTGACAGAAAATATTCTACTCTAAGTGAATGAAGGGGGGAAACAAAAAGCAAACCTCCCAAAATCTTTCTTCCACAATTAACCATGACTTCCTTTCCCATCTTCCTTTAACCAAGACTGAAAAACTACCTCATTAATAAGGAAACTTAAGCATGTCAGCTCTGTTTTCAAAGAAATAAACAGAAGATTAGTGAGAACGGACAATAGCATATGCGAGTGTCCTAGTTACAGAGATAAGAGATGGAGTTTAGCATTAGGGGTGACCCAAAATCATGTATTCCATATCTTCTCTACATCAATCCATGCAAGTTAGTTTAGTGTCACTTGAAGGCCCAAAGTCAGAATCAGAACTTCTGTGTTTTACCCAGCTCATGGCAGGGCAGGCGTGCTGGATCACTTCAAAAATAGGGAATGGACAGGCCTATCCCTTCACTGCTGCCACCTGCCATTTGCTGGGGAAGACGCATACACTGCTTTTTCACGGGTGCGCTGGGGAGATAAAGCCTGCTGAGCTGCACCAGCACCCCGGCAGCACTGAGTCCTTTTGGACAAAACCAGTTTTTCCTAGTTTTTGTTTTTCTGCTGCTTCTCACTGTTTCGTTTGTGCCGGAGGTGGGGGGTGGGTAGGGAGTTTGTTTCCTTGGAGTCGGGTTGTTGCCGGGTTCTTTCCTTTGTTCTCTCTCTCAGCAGCCGCATGGCCCAGAGCGAGGACGGTCCCACACTGTATCCGTGCTCCCCAGGACAATTAGCAGGATCTCCTCCCGAATCGTGGGCGGGGGTTGAACAGTCTGCCTTTGTGCTTCTTGGTTATTGCTGTTTTCTCTTAGTAAACTGTTACTTTTTTTTCACTTATATCTCATCACATTTGTCTCTCCTTATTGGTAGAGGGGAGAGGTTAAACCTCGGGGTAGGTAGTTTGTCACTGCACAGCTGGCCTGTAGCTAAACAAATCAATCTGGCCACAACAGAAAATCCAACTCGGATAAGCCTGGTTCGTTCTAGAACAAGTCCATGGGTAAGCAATGATAGGATGGATTTGAAGTCACACAGGGGACCTCAGCCAATCCATTCAACACTGAATGCAGACATGCAGAATGCAATACAGAACATATTTTCACTCAGAATAATTTTCTTTATTCTGCTGAGGTGTGAATCTGGAGTAATTAAATTCATATCAGCAAATACATAATGATAAGATGTAAAAAAACCATTTTTCAGCTACTACTAAGTAAATTCTGAAACTCTGCCATTCAGGTATGCAAAGAACTGGAGTTTTCCAAAATGAGATGATATGATTATATTGCTTATATTCACATACTTCTTTCTGTCTATCAGTCCTACAGCAAAAAATGGCAAGTTAAATGCCTGTTAAAATTTAATTGCTTTTCATGATTTTTCTTCTTTCAAAGGTAAGGAAGGAATACACATGACAGTTTACAATTCCACCTGCATCAAGTTCTTTAAATCTCTCTCCCACCCCCCCTTCTTAAAACAATTTCACAGTAAATTTGAATATATAGCATTTCCTTGAACAAATCAAAAAAGTGTCTGACATCTCATGTTTCATGACCTTTTGTAGCTAGCCATGGTTAAAATTCTGACATTCTTACTTGATTTAATGTCAAATCCACAATTCACTGGCTTTTCACCACTTCTTGTGTTGAAGTATGTTATTTTCACCAGCCTGCACAGTTTTCATTGTATGCTTTTGCAGCTCAATCTTAATTTTATGTTCAGCTCTAATGTTACAAGGAGCTATTTAAGAAAAAAGTGTCAAGCACATTATAATCTGTTTAGTTATACTGAATGATTGGTATCACACCTAAATACTTGAGTTAGCTCAGCCTGGTACCACCCCAGTACTCAAGTCCATTGCCCTATGTGTTGTTATTTCTCAGCACCTGTGGCTATGCTAACCTGCACTTATCTGTATAGTTCTGTTCAGTCTACTGTGGCAGCCATGAGGGAGTCCATGCTTTGAAAAACTGTAAGCACAACAAAACTAAGAACACTCAGATTCTTACAGAAAGTTCCTAATTTCAAGCAGATTACTCACATAATTCCAATTAAGAAATCAAGGATTGATTGTGCAGTGGAGGACACAAAAGAAATGGTGTAAACTTTAATTCAGATGATTCAAAAGTTTTAGACAAGCAAGAGTTTTCTGAGCAGATAACTGATGCAAATAAGGAAATAAACAGTTAATTTTGGAAACAAGATTATAAGGGCTTTGTTTCTTTTCTCCCCTGACAAAAAGCATTTCTTAACATTTGCTAAGTCCATTGCCACCCCAACAGGGGACACCAGTCACAAGGCATGCCATAAATATCCTTGACATCAGTCCTATTCAGAAAGGAAAGAAAATACCAAAAGCAGGTAATGAAATAGAGACTTTCTTTCTTTAGAGAAACATAATTAAATTGTGGGCACTTTTTTAATACAAAGCCACACAGTATTGGAACACAAATACGCAAATGCATATATACAAAGCCACACAAAGAAGTATTGGAAACCTGCTTTGCTCTCCGACACTCATACAACTCCAACAATGTATCCATAAACATCTATTAACATACTAATCTATAAAATTACCTCACTAAAGAAATTTCATTGTAGCAATGAAAGTTGACAGTGAGAAAATTTACTCCAGAACATTCAATATTACTGTGGCAGGTTTAGCACTGGCTAAAATCACCAGTGCACCTACTAGAATTATTTACTCATTTCCTGCTGTAAGATATGAATTAGGAGGAAGGCAAAGCAGGCTCAAAACTTAAAATGTATAAAGAAAACTTTATTAACAGAACTAAAAGGACAATAAGAATCAGAATAAAACCTTCAGAACACTTCTCCTCCCGTCCCCACCACCGCTCTTTTTTCCCCTTCTAGAGACAAAAACTGGGATTTTCAAACCACATCTACAATAGTCTTTCATCAGTTCTTGTAGGGGGAGGCATTTCTCTCACCATGCTATGGAGACTTCACAAGAAGCAGTTCCCTGTGGCTTTTTAATTTCCATGAATAGCAGCGCCCGGAAAATCTGCAATCGTTAAGTTCCTCCCATTTTCACAGCCTCTCCGTAGCTGAGTTCATTGGCCATGTCAACTTATGGGGTACTATTTTGAGGATGAGCTGTTAAAAAGCAAAGGCTCTCTTCATCTATCTCTGAGATCATCTTCATCTCTGGGAACAGAGATCATCTTCTTCTCTCCCTGGGGGCAAAGGGTCTTCATCTCTTTCATCTCTCTCTCTCTGTTCAAGTTTCTCATGGGACCACAGCTACTTCAACATCTGCTTTGCTTCATTATGGATGCCTCTGCTCATGTCTACAGTTTGAGCACTCCATCTCCTCATACCTTCTCATGAATTGAAGGGGATATTCTAATGTATCATAGCCCATCTCCATGGCCTTACCAAAAGAACTTTCAGCCCTATACTAAGGCATCTCATTCTCCTTCCATCTGGGACTTGACTCCTTCTTTACTGACCTTGGTGTCTTCATGTTGTCTTCACTCTGTACTTTCCTCTCGCTTGAGATAGGATTGAAGTCTGCAGGTCTCATCTGTGCAGTGAAAGAGTTAATAATTCTCCCAGGCCTGAGGATGGTCATGATGATTTCTGCTGGGCAGTGTCCGTAGCACTCACAGTGATGGACTTCAGGCTGTGCTGGGGGCTGTGCCAAGGTCTCAGAGGGCCCTGGCCAGAACAGTGGCGGTCACTCTTGCTGGTGTCTGGTCCCTGCTGCCTTCAATTTTAGCTGCAAGCCAATGGCTTCCCCTCCTCCTGCCCAGCAGCCACAGCGGAGGGGACCTGGCCCCGCCTGGAGCAGCTCCTGGGGCCCAGCAGACTCCAGCTCGGCACGGGCCGGCAGTGGGGGAAGAGCTTAGCAACAGCAGGATGTTTGCAGCCTCCCGTCCCCCGCCCTGCCACCGCTTGGACCCGGCTCGGCTCCGCCAGGCCACGCAGGGCCGGTCCAACTGGTACCGGGCACCTCTTCAAAGCCGGAAACAAGAGAGAGATTTCCCAGCCTTGCCCATCTTTAAAATGTGAATCTCACATAGGCGGATCTAGATTTTTAAATGGTTTAATAGGTTATCAATTCTCAGAGCTAGCGAGCTATAGTTTTTTGCTAGGCACAGAGAAAGCTCTTAGCAGCTTCTCTCAGAAAAATCATTTCCGTAGGTGGCTTCTTCCCTTCTCACCAAATGTCAATTAATGCAAAACCAGCACAATTACCTACAGTAACTTTGTTAATTAAAGCATGTATGAGGTTTAAGCTGCTATTTATTTTTAAAATAAAATAAAGAACCTAAACTTAGGAAGAGGAAAGGGCTACTCATGTGACAAAATCAGAAACACAACATACTATTTTTTTTTTAAATTCTTGTTCTAATTTTGTTTTCCCACCAATATATAATAAGATTTTGTTAAAAAAAAAAAAAATCATTCCGACTTCTGGCAAAAACTCTAAATGAAAGATGGCCTGATTTACAAGTAGTTTAGTATCCTATATATACATCCAGATCCAAATATACATTCCAGCAAAGACACTGCAAATGAAACCCACTCAAAAGTTAATTAAGGCTTTTATACACATGGAACTGTTCCTGATTAATTCCATATGGGCCATTCTTAATACAGAAGTGCCTCATTCCATTTTGGTTAAAACAAACTGGTTTGTTCAGGAATGAGTCACTCATAAATGCCATAAATCAGAATCATTCCTACACTATTTTAATTACTTGTGACCAAACAGGATGAAAAACCCCTCAATCAGTAGGCTTTAATTCCTAAATTTAGAGGTCTATCTGTAGGGATCTCATTTTAAACTTATGTTAAGAAGCTAATCAAATATATTAATATTTTACTTTTTCAAATAGATACAGAAAATAAAGACAAAAATACATACTTGTGCAAAGACACACAAGCCTTAAGGTTCTGAAGAATGGCTTTTAAGTTTCAGGCCTTGTAAATGTCTCCCTCCTCTCACTTCATAAACAATTTGATCCTCCTTGAGGGTCAGAACTATTTCACAGTCCACGATCTGAAGAGGAGACACAGATACATCAGAAGACAGAGGAGAACCTCCTTTGTCCGCTCTCTGATGCAGTAAAGAGACTTGATGCCTTCGCAGGAGCCCCTCATGACTTAGTCAATACATGCACATATACATACACTCACACAGCATTTGTCTTGACACAAAGGATGGAATGAAGTCTTCAGGAAGGAGAAAGTAAGGAAGTGGAAGTGTTTCTGCAGAGGTTTTCCAGGAAGGTTTTCCGAGAGCTCAGGCCATAAGATAGTAGTGCAGATAACACAGTAGTCTCGTCACTTCATATTTTTGCCTAATATCTCTCTAGACTATTTATTTATTTGTAAGATTTGTGCGTAGTCCATTCTCAGTGTTTACCATTCCTCCTCTTTGTTTCCTTTGATTCAAACATTTTTGAATCTTGAGAAGTTTTTTTGGCTGCCTTTTTAAATGAGCAACCACCAAATGATACTGTGATCTTGTAGAGGATAAAAAAGGAAGAAATTGCTCTTATTTTTATAACCTCGTACACATTAGCTTTGTGAGAAAATACCACACAATGATAACCTTTATGGAGTCAATACCCTATGTATTTCTTACATTATTTAAATATATTTTTTTCCCATCTGGTAGAGAAAATATTGAGAAGGATATGGAAAATTGCATTACTCTCAAATTAAGTGCACTTAGCAGGGAGTTAATGATTTCTGGCTTAGTGAGTATGAGCAGACAAAAGGCACTATACCACCAGAACTGTTGTCTCCCTTTGGCAAAAATATGTTTAGGAAGCTATTGTCTTTCCTGTAGGATTCTAGCTGTTTTAGAAAAGAGACTTAGATATGAAGTTTGTAAAGATTTTGTAGGATTTGCTCACACAGCAAGAATTTTTGGCATAATACATTTGCAATACAGATTGAAGGCAATTTTTTTTCTCTCTGTATATACATCTTAGCTGGGAGTTCTACTGCAAGTGCAATTGTACTAAACAAGAACTATTTCTCCTGTAGTGGAACACTACTTATTTCACTTTCTACCATTTGTCATGTAGATATGAACTGCGTTTAAATCATAAGATTTTGTTGACAGGTCCAGTACAAGAACAGCTTTGTCAGCGAAACGATCGAGTATAGATAGTCATACGCAAATAATCCTCGGTCATCCAGTTACTGCTTCAGTAAAAGATCTTTAGTTACTGGTCTAATGGCTCGCTCCGTGCTGGGATTATCCCTGCTCTTAAGTGCTTAACTCTTTGTATAAGAAATGAAAACACCAGCCAGAAATGTCGCATTTATTGTACATATTTCCTTCTGCTACTGATCGCATCAAATGATGAATATCGTTCATTATCCTCTTCTTACCCAATCAGGAAGTAGTGAGCCTCACGACATCCATGAATAAACTGAAGCAGCCTCATAACCGTACTAAACATTTATGTTCAGCAACTAAGGAAAGGTTACAGGAAAATTTTTACAGGATTGGTCAGGAGATAAACTTGAATCCCTGTTCCTTTAAGAGCGGGAGTGTCCTCCGGGAAGCTCTTGGGGAAGCAGGAGTTTAAACCAGTACTTTAAGATTTTTAATCCTAAGTATGGATCAACTACTTTGCTTCCAAACCCCCTTTGTTCCCGCCAGCTGTAGTGAGATGCAAATGCAGCAATTAGCACTGATGTGAGGAGTTCAGAGCTCGGTACTTGTATCAAGAGATAGCTCCCCTCAGAGGAGCAAAAACTGCTGATTTTCTTTCTTCGTGGTGTCAGCACATAGGATGGATCAAGCAATGAAGACAGAGAAGAAGCCTGTGACTTTTAGCCATATATGAAAACAGTCCAAAATTGACAAAGATTTGACCAAGGTTCAAAAAAAAAGCAGGCATCTGCAGACTGCATGTTTCCATTTTAGGGTTTCCCAATTTTATACAGTAGTGTAAGGAGTCTGGATATAGGATTGCAGGTCACTATTTTAATAATGTTAAATGCCTATGTGATTTTTTTATCTGGTGTCACAAATAATCTTAAAAAGCTCAGACCATTTATAACATACTGTAAATATAATTTTGATTTAGGATTTTGTATAAGAGAACGTTTCAAAATATCTTTCTCCCTCTCTCAGTTCTATCCTCGTCAGAGAATAATTTTTATAAAAATGGAAACTTAGAAAAAAAGGATCATTGGGGTTTATTTAACCAAATATAAAATGGAGATTCTGTTAAAGTTGTTGCTTGGCTGAAAATTACATAAGAATGGGTCCAAGTGGTATAAGCAAAAAAGTATCTTTGGACTCAGAGACTTAAGGGGATAAATATTTTAGTTCTCAATAGTACTGAATTGCAGGGAGATGGTTCTCTTGAAAGAGCTGTAACTAGTGTACTCAAGTGAGTACATTAGTTTCAGAAGCACACTGAAGCCCTCTAGAAGGAAACAAGTGAGTGAAAGATGGGCTAAATCAGGGCCAAAGCAGAGAGCTGGGAGATTTATCCAAACCATGTTTCTGTAAAGGTGGGCAGCCCACTCTAGAGTATATAGAAAAGCAATAAAGGGTCCTGCTTTTCATCCTTTTTCTTCTATAGCAGATAGAAGGGTGATGCTCTGCAAGGAAGTGACAAATATCAGACAGTATTAGTTCTATTTGTTCTGGCTTCTGCATTCTGTTCTTTCAACACAAGACACTAAGGTGAAACACCTCTTCTAAAGGAAGCAATGTGGCTCCTGTCATTGCAAGTAATCTGAACTTATAGTATAGTGAGGGAAGAAAAGTTTTCAGAGTCTGTAAGTTTAGAGAAAAGGTAGAAAAACCTGCTAATAAACTAACTGTAAAGCAGACCAATATTCAAACTCCCAGTGCTGTGAAAAATCTCTAGAAACCAGAGATGCATACAATTTGTTGTAATTCAGAGCCCTGGAAGCATAAGATAGCAAGGAGAAATTGTTCATAAACATATTTTACTTTTATTCTATCTTACTTAGTGTTGAACGAATGAGATAGCTCTAATTATAAGGAGAAAAGCTTAAGCAAAAAAGTACTTTTTCCATACTCTGGCCATTTGCCCTGTGGACCTCAGTGTTAAATGCTCTTGTGCCTGTGTTAAGACCAAGTACAAAAAGGGACCAGAGAACTTTACAGGAAAAATCACTGAGTATTATCAAATACAGTCATAAAAGGGGCTCAAGAAAAGCTTTGAAGGTTGACAAGCACAAGGAAAAATTAAAAATAAGAAAAATCACTCTACACCTGCCCCGTGTTCACATCCTCTCTCTAGGCACTCCTGGCTTCTCTGAATTAATATACTGAACTGAAGGTACTTTTGCTCTGAATCATGCACAGCTGTCTTTATATGTTCCTGTCATTGTTGAGGCTCATTTTCAAAGTCTCCGGCATAAACATACAGAAGATCTAATAAAAGTATCATAAAACATGCCTTTCATTTAGTAAGTGGGCACTAGCTGCATGAAAGCCCAGGCATATGCTCTTACCTCTAGACAGTATTGCAACCCCTCCTGATTTAACAAAATCTCTTCTATAGGTAACATAAATACATATATTATGATCAGGGCTTTGTTATTGTATTACTTAAACCAGCTCTGGGTCCCATGCAAATCCAGTGCAGCAGTCTACTTTGGATTATTAACATAACATCTGGAAAAGGTGAACACATGGTAAACTGATAAAAAAAATCTAATCATTAGAAGACATAAAATTTTATAGGAAAAAGCACCTTACATGTTAAATTCACTTCATTTTATCTGTTTTGCTTTCTACTTCATTTTTCATCCTTAACAAGGATCACTTGTATGTCTGTACTACTTAAACAAACAAACAAACAAACAAAAAACGGCAAACCATAAATCAAACACTTTACTAATCTAGCCCAGACAGAGGTTGACTTAACTGGCTTAATTTTGGTGATGTCTGTAAGATTCCCCTCTATCTGGAACTTTCTAAAATCTGTATCTGTTCTAAACATTTTATACCAGTGGCAAACAGCTATTTAAAATTAATTTCAAAATCCCATCTTATTACTGTAGAGCCAGGAGGACTTCCAGAGAGGTTTCCTTCTTGAAAGGCCTTAGGCCACTGGTGATCAGACAGAAAGATCATCAGCACAGGTGGTCACAGGATGGAGACAGATTACTCTAGCATAGCTATATAGCATCAGTTCCTGAGCTACAGCTTTTGCCTCAAAGAGAGTGAAAGCCTCTTCAACAACATTCTCTAAACTTTCACAAGCCAAGTGCAAGCTCTTATCAAAATGGCAGGAGCTGCTGCTACCACATGCACTCAACAGCATCCTCCAACACAACAAGGAACCAAATGATTAGTCGCACTCTAGTCTCTCCCCCCCAAAAAGATAAAAGCCACGCTATTCTCGATCCTTTGTCTTCTAAAACTCAAACTCCAAGGAATAGGAGCCATGAGGCACGGGGGGCGGAGAGCAGGCAGTGGCGGATGACGAGTGTTAAGAGAACAAGGCAGCGGGTGTGGCTTCTTCTGTCCCATCCCCCAATGGGGCTATTTAAGGAGAACGGCGTTTCACTGCTAGACTTCTATCGACTTCGAGAACTCCCCTTCGCGATCAAAGAAAACCAACTGACTGCACTTAGTTTTCTTAAAAAAGCTCATAGCGGTTTTGTTTTAAAACCCTTATTTTTTAAGTGTGTGAGCGCAGCCTCAATTTCAGGGAGTGATGGTGAGTGAACGCGGAAGGGGAGCCATACTGGGGTGGTGGGATAATGGGGAGCGTTGGGTGGGCTTCTGCTGGGTGATGGAGTGCTTTGCTGGGACCCCCCAGCGGGCAGCGGAGCGGCAAGTGTAGTAGCAACTTCTTTGGGTTGTTCTTGGGGTGAGAAGCAGGAATGCTCTCATCGGTTACAAGTGTCCCTTATAACGCAGTAAGGGGGCTGTACCCCTGAGGGCTGATAGCATTTTAGCTGTCTTGAAGGTTTTAAAACCTTACGAGGAGAGCGGTTAAGGTCAAGGAGGGATACCGCAATTGAAAGGCCGGGGGCTTGTGCAAGGGAACGTACGGCTCGTAGCCGTCGGCGTTACTGTCTGGGGAAGGCTGGGCGACGGAAGACGCTTCACACCCATGAACGGCCATTTTATGACAGCATAACTAACATGGCGCTGTCCCGCACCGCCGGGCGGGGCGCCCCTCCACCTGCCCATGGTGGTGTACTCGCTGCACGTAGGGTGCGGCAGGAGCCCTTCTCAAGGGTTTCCGAGCGGCTTCCATTGTCCTGAGCGCCAAACCTTCCTACCTACGCCCCGTCGGTGCTGGGTAGCCGAGGTGTGAGGACGTAAAATGGCGGCCGTTGGAGGCGGGGCCCCGCGAGCGGCGCCTCGCTCGCCCGAGGCTCCCCGGCCCGGCGTCCCTCGGAGTGCTGCGGGCGCCGTGCGGGCAGCGGGAGCTGCGGGCTCCTTGTCTCGCACTAACATGCTGCTTGCTGTTTGCTCTTTCTATTTGAGAAACGTGATTTGTGACTGTAGCGCTGACGCTTCAAACATTATACAAGTAAGGTGGAGGGTTGGCTTCTTTTTTATTTTTATTTTTTTTAATTATTATTTTTTTATGCGGGAGAAGTTGTGCCTCGTAAGTGCCTAGCGTGCAGTGCTGGGTGAGGGCTCCACTTAGTGCCCAGCGGGAAGGCTGCGTGTTCTTTCTTCCCTCAGGCAGCGGCGCTGTCATGGAGACTGCGCTCAGAGGCGGCGCAGCGGGACGTGGCTCACGAGGTTTAAATGTCTCAAAAAAAGACTAATGCTTACTTTAAATAAAGAACGTGCCGAGGCCAGGGAAAAGCCTGAGAAATCGCAGGCTTGTGTGGCCAGAAAAAAGGTGGAGGTTTTCCTCTCCTGGATGAACATATAACTGAGTGAGGTTTGTAACACACTTAGGTGGGCAGGTAGGTATTTCCTCCACTTGGCCCAAGGATCGTCCTTTCTCACCTTTTCTTTTGCCAAAAGTCTATAACTAGTCTCCTGACTACTGTAAGGAGGACCTCACACCAGTTTCCCCTTATCAGTTTAAACTTCGTGCTTGCAGAAACAATAGAGAGCAAACAGATTAATTTTATATTTGGCGAGAGAAGAAAAAAAACACCTGTTAATTTTGATAGGCTGAAAAATTGAATAAACTCTAATATTTTTGACATCTGGAAATTTGATTTGAAAGCTACTTAATGAGATCAGACCAATTAGAGTTTTAGAGTAATTTTAAAGGGGTGAGTCACTTCAGCTGATGCTGTAATTCCAGTATAGCCAATTCATCATTGGCAGGATTTCACACTTGAAAATTTTGAGGTAGCTTTGGACACTGATTTAACATTAGTGTGAGGTCTTTGCACATAGTGTATGTGGGGCAGTCATTTGTGTAGTGCTATGTTGGCAAAATTATTTGGGTTTAGATAAGAGTAATTTTTTTGAATTGGCAAAGGTTTTCCGTCATAGTGCTGAAGACTTGAAAAGTGGCTTTGGAGGAAGATTTTCTTTCCTTTTTTTGTTCTTGGGAGACTTATACTACTGTGCATTTTTCATCTCCTTTTCAAGTTCTAGAAAATACATTTATTGATAAATCTTAATTTTGATGTTTTCCCAGCTTGCCAGAATGCCTAAGTGGTCTGTTTATTCTTTCTTTCAGGTACTTAATGTGTGCGAGTGTTAAATAAGTTAATTTTCTTTGAAAATTCTGCATCATTAGTATGAGACACGAACACTGCACTTCCATGGCAGCCGAGGCCATGTGTGACAGGTGTACCAGCAGTATCTGTAGATATCAGTTTCTTTGTGCTGGTTCTGGCACTTGCTGGGCCCCTCTGCTGAGAGCTGTTTCCTGTTTTAGGCTGCTAGAGAACTTGCACAACAAAGCAAATACCACTTCTAGCTTGGTTCGCTGAAACATCCAGAGAGAAAGAAGTAGAAGCAACAGTTAGGTCAGCTTGAGGGTGCTGTGGAGTTGCCATCTCAGATTTCAGGTCAAATGCCCTTTAGCTGGGTATGCAGCCAAACAGAAGCAGAATACCAGGTGGGTGACGAACTGCTCACACGACATTAATCTTTCTGCCAGATTTTTTCGAGCCAGTTTCATTTTAACTGACAAGTGTTAGAACTTCTTGTGCAAGAGGAGGTGCAGCAAAAGAGGTAAGGGCAAATCCTGGTAGTAGCAACATTGGTCACAAAGCTTGATACAGTCTGGTAAGGCTACTTAAAGTAGTCTAGACTAGGTCTAGATTTAAATTTCTGAAACTTATTGGAATAATTACTTCATTTTTTTCCAATGAATTTGTGCTATTGAAATTCCTTGTCCCGTACTATATCTATAGGAAACCCCAGGCATTCTGGTGTCTTAAAGTGTATAGTTCCAGTTGACTAAAATAAGTATTTCTGTTTAAATTTTTTAGGCAGCACGTGTGGAGACCCAGTGTTCAAACGCCACAGAGGGCAATGCCTATTCTGCACCAGTCAGTCAGGGCTATGTTTTACCAGAAGGAAAAATCATGCCAAACACAGTCTTCGTTGGTGGAATTGACTTAAGGGTACATATACACTTGTAATTATTTAAAATAGGTATAGGGTAAGTCAGTGGAAAACAAATGGAAATTTTGCTCCTGTTTTGGTGTGGGGTTTTTTTAAACTTGTTGGGGGGGGATGGGGGTGTTTGGGTTTGGTTTTTTTGGGGGAGATTTTGTTTGGTTTGGTTTCTTTATTTTTGTTTTTTTTCCTTCTTGTGTGTGCATTTGCCAATCTTGAAGGCTTTGAAGTGTCATGGGAGAATTCTGGAATATGTCTTCCAAAACTAACCTTTAGTTCTTAGAGTAGTGGAAAATGGGTGTAAAGAATGGTACTGCCTGCTTTAAATTAGTTCTAAGCAATTGAATGTGTTTGACGATGTTTGAGACCTTGTTTTCTTTCAGATGAATGAAGCAGAAATTCGGAGTGTCTTTGAACAATATGGCACTGTGAAGGAGGTGAAGGTCATCACTGACAGAACTGGTGTTTCGAAGGGGTAGGTACAATATGAGTACTTGTTTTAAGTTGCTGCTTATGTGGACAGCATTCTATAATGGGTGGTATGAAGAGATACTTACCAACACACTTGACATGCTTAAGCCTTAATACTAGCTGCAGTTGACTGTTGTGGTGTTGTTGGTGTGAAACTAGCGAATCTATACTGCCCCCAACTAAGTCTGTATAATCTTACCAGGAGAATAGCATGATTTTTCTGACTTCCGTGTCTCTGTTCAGGGAAAAGCAGCTCACTGTCAACCATTGGAAACAAAGCTTAACTTGTGTGATGCTTACATGGCAAATTCTTTTGTAGGAGTCATCGGCTGGCTAGAGTAGTTAAAAATTTGCTGACAGTTTAGGATGATTAAGAGAATTAAGTTAGTTTATTCAGGGCAGTGGGTTTGCCCTCTCTTGATACTTGGGAATAAATTATAGAGTAAAAACAAACAGTTTAAGTATGTGAACAAAGTTGAAACAAGGGAAATTCTTTGAATATATAAAAAAGTTCTGGAGTACTGTGGTGAAACCCTTAAATAAGATGAAGGACCTTACCCTGTTGTGGTCTGGGGATGCCATCCCCAGACTTTAGAGGTTATTCCTCCTCGTGAGAGGGAAACTGTACCCACTTGAGGTTCCTTCCAGCCCAGCTTTTCTTAGATTGTATGCTTAGATCCTAGAATGTCACATCTTTTTCTTCAGCATATGTAGCAATGGAAGAGCTGGAAATAAAATTAATTTTCTCATATCCCTTGCTAGTCCTCAAAGTGAACCCTGCTGTTCAGTTAGCCAGTGTATGTTATGAGTATTGATAATGACTTATTCCATTAATGGGACACGATTATTACTGTAATGCTCTGAAATTATCTCAATTGTATAGACCAGATAAACAAGGGAGTCAGTGAAATAAATTGAAAAACCTCTTCAAGAGTTGCTTCTCTCACTGGTGTTACTGTTCCTGTAATGCCTGCTTTCCTGACCTCTATAATAAATACAAAATTTAAAGATAAGTCAGATATTACTTTTTTTTTTTTTAACTTTCTGAGTTGTTAATACCAGCAGCAGTATTCATTTTGAAAAGTGAAAATGAAAAAATAGCCCTTATTTCTATTTCACATTACTCTAAAATCTGGCATTTAGTTTCTTTCACTAGCCCCATAATAGATACTGCTAGTGAGCAGTAAAATAGATTTTTAGGCTGAGTCATAAACTAATGTCCTAGTTGATAATTTTGAAGTGCAATATAGTGTGCCTGGCATGTTGTTAACTGGTCTTGTTAAAAAGAATTTGTCTAACAGTCAAATAAAACTGATTACTGAGTAGTCTGTTCTTCTTTTTTAGGTATGGATTTGTGTCTTTCCTGGACAATGTGGATGTTCAAAAGATAGTTGATGTAAGCTCTTTGTCCAAATTACTCAAATAAGTTGATACATGAAGGCTACAGTCTAGCTTGCAGAAGTCCAGTTCTGTACCCTGTAGAGAAATTAGGACACAAAGTCTAGGGCTGACCAAAAAGTAAGCTTTCTAAAATGTGTACTGGTGGTAACATCTTTATGTATTTGCTTAAGTAAGAAGCAGAATTAGTTCTCAACTAATTAGCATTTAGCCTGGTGTGGTTGAACATCTCATGTTATTTTGTTTCTGATTGCTCTCATTTATTTAGGTGCTTGAAAGCCTTGAGTATTTGGCTGCTTGCTTTTTGTAGTGGATGATTGTCATGGAACCCTTGTGCTTATGGCAGAAACATACACATTTAGTTATTGGGATGTCTTGGTTTAAGATAATTCAAGTGAGACACTATGTTGAGTAATCTCTCCTTGTGGTTAACCAATTCCTTTCCACCAGTAAGGAGGAACAAATATGGATAGATATAAGTGAAAAAAATAACTGTTTACTAATAAAGAAGGAAATGGGAACAGGCAAAAAAATAACAGTAATAATAACTAGTTACAAAGTTGCTGAAATTGCCTGGACTCTCAGGGAACAAAGAAAAACTTTAAATGGTGGAGTGACACCTTCCCCAAAATGGCCTCTGCAGCTGACTGTCCTTGTGGTTCCAAAGACAAAATGGTGACAGCCCTCCCCCTTCTTATCTCTTCATTGATGAATGCAGCTGGCACTCTCCAGCAGCTGACACTTGGTCAAGGGCTGGAGCTCATGGGGGGATTTTCCCTCCTCTGCAGCAGACAGCCAGGCAGCCCTGCTGGGGTGGCTCTGCTTTCACTTCTGCAGGGCTGCTCCATAGTGGCTGTAGACAGGCACAGAATTCACCTTGAGCCAGTCCAAGATGCAAGAGAGAAACAAAAGGGGGGTGGGGGGGGAACCCCAAATCAGGGCCTCTGCCTTGAGCAAAGACCATAAGGCCAAGAGAGAGTGTTCTGTTTGCTTCAACTTTTGAAAAGTTAGGGCACTTGCTTCACTCTGTCCCATGGTTCTGTTTTCTGGCTCTAGGGTCTTAGGAGACAGTAACAATTTCAGACACAGGTGAAATACAATAACATTTTGGGTAGCCTAGGGCATTGGAGTAACAGTATCATGGAAGACAGTTTTTTACTTATGTCTCAGTAGTTGAAATGTGCTTCTCTAGTGGTATTTGTGCATTTGGATGCTACCTGGACTGCAAGTATTTTTTAAGGCTCCTAGATTGTGCTACAGCTGTCCGATGTCATCATGAAGCTTTCCTGTAGCTAACAGAAGAGATGAAGAGGTGGAACTGTAACAGTCCTTCTGATCTTAG
This sequence comes from Poecile atricapillus, assembly GCF_030490865.1. NCBI lineage: Eukaryota > Metazoa > Chordata > Aves > Passeriformes > Paridae > Poecile > Poecile atricapillus. Next base: position 35,830,787 of record NC_081250.1, on the reverse strand, counting down.
GAGTTTGGTATCAGAGAAGTTTTAAATCTCAGTGCTTAAAACCAAATCAGTTACTTGGTTCTGATAGACTTGACCACTCCCCAGACTGAATACAGTAACTGTAAAAATAACATGTATTGAAATACTTGCTCTTTGAAGTCTTTGGCTTAGAAAACTCCTGTGTCTCTGAAGGATGAACAGTCTCTCATTTGCTTCTGAAGCTCTTAGATAGGGACGTAGATCAGAAAGACAAAACCAGATGGGTGTGCAAGGTACAAATGTAGTGTCCTGTGATGTGTAGATGTATTTACTGGGCATCCAGCTCTGTAAGTGGGAAGGGAACGTATTTGAATAAAGTGGAGAGTAGTGAAATCCCAGCAAGAGAGCCTTGATTCTCACCAAAAGACTTTAAAGGCTTGCTGTTATTTGATGGTATGATGACAAAAATGTACAGTAACTTCTCAGCAATAGACTTCATCTGAGAACATACTTACCTTTTTACTATGGATTACATTTGTTATGCTATATCAGTGTGGAATGCTTGCTCTGAGACAACAATTTCTGTGGAGACCTCTTCAATAGTACTGACATTTGAGCCATGTACACTGCTAATTTTCTGTGTGCTTCTTCAAAACTGGAGCCTGCAGTGTTGTAATATAGTACTCACTGATGTGAGTTTGTATACCAGAGGTATTGGAAGACCCAGCAGCATGTGGTGGATTTTCTTTCCAGCGCACATTTCAGGTCTGCAGGCAGTACAAATTCTTGCCATATCAGGAAGAAGCATGTTCATATAGAAGTAATGTTAGAAAATCTGTTGGCTTTTAGAGGAGATGGAAGAAAGGAAAAAATTAACATGGGTGTTGTAGAGCTCAAATTATAAGCAAAGGCTATTGCTCTAAATCACTTCAGGCCTTACCTGCACTGAATGGTCACAGTGTTTTCTGTAAATGAACACGATAGAGCCTCTCTCTAGCTATACCTATTCTTGGTGCTTGTGTTAATGTGCCTGTTCAACAAGGCTTTGTAGTCTTGCTCAGTCTGACACTGTTTTTCTTCTGCTTTAGGTCTGTAACTGCACTCTGGTCCAGCATGAATCAGTTTGCAGTTCAGAATGGAAAGTTGTCTTCTGTTTAGAGGGGAGGCCTGTCTCCCAGTTCTCTTCATTGTTGAGGTGGAAAACATGAGGTGTATGGTTTTGGGCACAAGAAGATTCCAGAATTAAGTTAAAAATACCCAAAATCAACCAAGACACCTTCCTCTGAAAAAAAAAAAATATTCAAAAAACATCCACCTGTTAAACTAGTCAGGTTATTGCACCTTTTTTCATCTCCATATATTTCTTGAATCATCTTCTCATACTGATAGAAATTAGAATGAGCAAGATTTTTTTAGCATTATACTTCTGCTTATTTTTACCAGCAACAATAAAGTTGCTGTTGTCTGTTCAAAGCACTTTCTTTAGCAGAAGTGGGAGAAAATTGCAAAAACACGTATTTTCTCCTGAAGCAGGCACGTCTATAGGGTTGTGTGTGATAGAGAATCTAGATAGACTGTCTGCATCCAGTACTGACTTTTAATGCTTGGTTCTAAAATTGTGCTAATAGGGGTAAACCAAAAACCATTGACCAGAAACCTAAGACTTTGGTCAGTGTCCATTAATACCCTCACTCAGACAAGAATAGTTAAAACCTGTGTGCATAAAACCGCAGGGCTGACAGTTGCCGATACATAGTTGCAAATTTGAGTAGTGCGTGTTGCTATTAGGGTGAGTGATACATAATTTTGGGGGGTCAGTGAGTAGGCAGGTAGCTGAGTTGAGGGCGCTGTAGGAAATGCAAGATAAAAGGTATATGATATTCAGAGAGGAGACTGGAGGCTGTTGAGCCTTTATGACAGATGATGTACTGTGGTGTATAAGCAGAGTCTAGTCTCTTTAAAATCCCACAAACCTCTCGCCTTGCTGATTCCCAGCTTACAGAGAATAATCTGTCTTTCAGTCACAAATCAACTTCCATGGTAAAAAGCTGAAACTGGGGCCAGCAATCAGAAAACAACAAAACTTAAGTAAGTACATCTAAATAAATTTGTTAATATTGCAGGTGTTATACTGTAACAAGTTTTTTTTTCTTAATTATACGTCATTCTTTGTAAATACTTTATAGCTGATGCAATATGTACATTTCAGTTAAACCTTGGTTCTAACTTCTGTGAGCTCACTTGTATGTTGTTTTCATAAGAGTGAAGTTGGTAGCACAATACAATATAGTTAATATTGGGTTAATTTTAAAAGTCAAAACCCTTAAGGTTTTTTTTCGACTTGAATTCTTATTCCTAATGAAATACATGTAGTAATGTCTTAATACTATTTTTTATCTCTTTCAAAATAAGATTCCTGCGTGTATCCCAGACAATTAGTTCTTGGTCCTCCTCCACCACAGTTCCAGAGTGTATGGGGTAATCAGGGTATGGAGACGTACGTGCAGCCTCCAGCTGTCGTGAACCCAGTAACACCCTATGTTCAGGTAAGACTGCTCCTGACACTGATTGTGAATCATAGTTAAGTATTTTTTGAAGGTGCAAGCATGTACAACTTTTGGAGTATGTACTGAGATTTCAATCTGACCTTGCCTGCCTGTTTTCATATTGCCTTCCCCAGTAAGAAGCACCCACTTCAAAGGAATGGCAACAACCTTAAAAAATTGATTCATTGATGTTAAACAAGAGGGAGATACCATTTTAAGAACAAGAACTGTTGGTAGTGGAGGGAAGATTGAGTGAGTTACTATTGCCTGTCACAGGTGCAGTTCACAAATGAAATGTATCCAGATATTTAATGTGTTGCTGTCCCGCTTCAGAATAAACTACAAAATTTAAAATGTATTTTTATAAAGTAAGAGTGGGATCAGAAGTTATATCAGGTAGTTTTCTCTCCTCCTAGCCAAAGATACCCTTGATTTTAAGCTGCCGTTGTGTTAGAAGAACGCTCTGTTACAGCATCTGCTGTTAATAGCTGTGCCCAGCACACTATTGCCTGCAGGACATCACTGTACTGGTAATTCAGGTAGGCATTCGTACTGAGGTATGGGTACAGTGCTTCTGGCCTGGATATGAGTCCTGTGCTGTGAGTGAACCAGATCAGGCTCTCTTGCTGCATTTGTCTGTATGATGTAGCAGTACTGACTACAAACTGATTCTGTTTCGTATATCTTAAGCAAAGAGGGGAGAGTAAACTTGCAGAAATACTTCCTTGCAAGGCAGAGAGCTTGATAATGATATTCTTGCTGATTCTTTTAAGTTTGTTCATTTAAGATAATTATTTTTCTTAAATATTGAGATGTGCATTTAACTATTTTCTGTAGAATCTGAGAAGATTCCAGGTTAACACTGTCAGAGTACTTACAGGAAAGAAATACTAGGAAATTATCTTAATTGGAATACTTAGCTTCCTTTGCTTCCTAGAAACTGATCCTTCAGACTGTACTCCATTATTTCATAGTAGTCAGTCTGCTTCAGGTCTACTTCTCAAAGTTTATGGTATGACTTGCACTTCTGAAAGTACTTAAAAGTTCAGTTACAAGCAGACATGGGATTTTTAGATATATAAGACACTTGGAATCTCACTTTGTAGATGTTATTAGTGCCTGAAGTACTGAAGCAAGCCCTGTGGGAAATCTAAGGGTTGCTTCTAAAGAGTGAGTCTAGTCTGCACAGGAATTGAAATAAGTGTAACTTTTGAAAATGTGCTCCTGGCTAATATCTATACAAATACCATACTTGTATCTTGCTTCAAAGTTGCGGTTTTTATTTTTTTAAAAAAACCACTTTATTTGCAGCCCTATCCATACAGTTCATCACCAGCTGTACTGCTAAAGCAGCAAGTTCCCATTGGGTATCAACCAGCTTACAACTATCAGGTATGTAAAATTTTAGTAGAAGCAGAAAGGCTGTTGGATACCTGACAAAACTGGAATGAAGTGTTCACTGGAGTCTGATCTTGATAGGCTTCTCATTCTTTGAAATCTGTTTTCCTTCACTTCTTCACAGCTACCAAAGCAAAAAGAGAATAGGGGTGAAAACTGTTGAGTAACTTAGTGTATACTTTTCTTTTGATAGTTTCATTATTTTTTTCTTAAATATATAGCGATAAAACAACTTTCAAATTAGAAAAGTGCATGAATAAGTAGTACTTGTGGGAGGGAACTTTGCATTTGTCCATGCTGTAGTGTGGGGTGCTATGTACTTGGAATCAGGATCTTATCAGATGATAGAATGAGTGATATATATGGGGGGGGGAATGTGGTCTTGCTAAAATCGTCAAGAGGAGGCGTTTAACTGATAGTGGGGTTTGAACTCACAAGTGTGTGGCCAAGTCCTGTTACTGATGCTAAACTAGGAGTAACTGGAAGCAGCTAGAGGCTTGAGATTTATTTTCAATGTAAGTACTTTGGTTTCCCTTATTTTACAAATATTTAAAAATACTTTAATTTTTTTTTAACTTGGAGTGAGAAGATCATTAATGCATAAGATAGCTTATTTCATTCAACTAATTGTTTTGTGAAAAATACAGACATGAAATGCTATAAACAGTAGCTCCTACTTGTCTGTGTTGGAAATGAATGAATGAAAGGTGGTTCTTGTTCTTGTCCAATTTCTGTTTAAGGCTCAACCACAGTGGCTTCCTGGAGAGCAAAGAAATTATGTAATACCTCCAACTCCGGTAAGCCTAGACTTCTGAAACTGTCTTCTTACTAATTAGCACATTGTTTTTACAGCTTGATACTTAAAAAAAAAAAAGTCTGATTGTTGTCTGGAACAATGTAATCTGGTCTACAAAATCTGTAATTGTTAATGAAAGTTGTAGTTTAGGATTTCTACTGGTATGGTGCTTTTTTGAGTTACCTGGCAGTTAATGCCTGTTTTATGACATTATTCTACATGTTCTAGTCACAGAACTCTGGAATTTTAACCAAATTGGAGTTGGTTTTTCAGGAAAAGTTGGAGGAAAAATAAGGTGACCTGATGTACCATCTTTTTTTAAATTTAAAAAGTCTTCATATTCTTTGCAAATACTGATGAATTTTTTGCCTCCTTTCAACAGGTTTTAAAAATTTTCCCAGGCTGCTACAAACTGTAGATGGTGCTGCTGTCAGCCATCTCAAAAAATTCCTTGCTTTCTGTGATTTAATGCGAGTAACATCCATGAGAAAGGGGGATAAAAATACTCTGTATTTGTTTAACAATTTTGGAGTTTAAACTTGCCCCATGGGCATTTTTGTGTTCTTTAGGTATATTTGTTGGCTTCAGTTTTGATTAAGTGTTTAAAAGCTGTAATATATAATTTTATTCTGAATGGTATTCTTTTTCTGAAAGCTATCAGAAGTCAGTGAAATACTGATGACACTGTTGGCTTGAAATAGTTTTTTAGTAGCATCTGTGAATGTGATACAGCCATAGTGTATCACTTTATAATTCAATTCAAAATGTTTTTAGAGTAGGTGTGTATGGGGGTTTCACTGTTAAATGCCACAGGCTTGATTATAGGAGCGGACAACTATTCTAGAACTATCTCAGTTAAGCAACTCTAAGTATCATTCTTAACTGTCTTAGTAAAACAGGTTATGACACACTATTTCACGCACCCATGAAATTTATCAAAACTGTGAGATAAAATTGGTGCAGTTCATGGACAGATGAGTATCAATGACACCATAACTGTGCATGTTTTCCCAGTGTTACTGAAACATTGTAGTACTTAAAAACTCCACAGGTGTATACTCCAGTAAACTATCATGCTACCGAGGATGCAGGATTTGTACAGATGGAATGTGCTGTTCCAGAGACCACACATTTGCCTAACAGCCCACAAAAGGTAAGTGCTTTCTCAAAACTTTAATGTTCTTTATCGTAAATGCTATTCCCAGAAATTTGCATGAGGGTTGTGTAGCTTTGTCAAGGACCTCGGACAAGGTTATAGTTGCTGCTTTCAGCCGGTTGTTAAGTTCGGTATATCTGATTTCTGTGTGTAACTTCAGAAGTCTCACATTTCCTTGAAACTGTTAGTGCTTGTTTGCAGTGCTGAGGGCTGCATAAAGTGTGTGTTCTTCTTGATTAAGACCTTTTTCCACAAGACTCTTTAATCTGTGGAAATTCTAGGGAAGACTTACAGGTACTAAAAAAGCAGATTCAATAGCACTGCCTACTGTCTTAGGTAGATTTATTTTAAGCTTCAAATGTCTGAGTTGGTAACTTTCTCCTTTTCTCACTGTTTCATGGAAGATGGCCCCAGTTTAGCAAATATTTGGCTCTGAATTCAGTTTCCTAAAGGATAAATTTCATTTCTCAGCTGTTAGCCTAATCCACAAGAGAACTGGCATGTCACTGATTAGAATTGTTACACTGTTACGCTGAAGGGGGCTAGTGATTTATTACTATTAAAAGATAAAGGGGGAGAAAAAATTTACAAATACCTCAGGAAACACAAGGCAGTTGAGGAATCCTGATTGCAGAGTAAACCCTGTGACACACTGGCATTGCTAGCTAGTAATGCCCTAACTAAGAAATTGAGTATTGATGCACCTGTAACTGTATTTCAGAAGTCTGTGGACAGGGGCATGCAAACAGTATTATCCTGTCTGTCTAATCCTGAGAACCAGCTGACAAATGACTTTGTATCACAAGACAACAATGTAAAGGTATGTAGTAAAAGCAAAATTATATCCCTGAAACATAGCTGACCTTCAATGTGTTCACATACAGGATACCATAAAGATGAAGGGATTCATATCTGTGAATGCCACTTCCTTGTACATGCTCTGAGATGTGTGGGTTTGGCTCTCAGTTGCTTAATGGTGGAAAGAAGTGCTGAAATTGGATTCAGTGGGTTTAATCAGACAGCATAAAAAATTGCTGAACAGTCAACTAATGAACAGTTAGAGCATAAGTCTGTCTGGCTAGTCATTTCTCAGTGACATGGCTGAAAGCAGTAGATTGCTCCCTAGTTTGGACAGATAGTAGTACAGTGAAGTACAGTGAAGTAGACACTGTGGATGGTGGCTAGTTATGCTTTGTCTCTGCTTTAACCAATAAATATATCCAAGTTGGTAGCTGGTTGTCATTTTTTTGGTGTGTGTTCAGTCTTTGTAGGTTTGCAATTTCTGATTACATTCCAAGTCATGTGTAATTTAAGGTTATTAATTTCTAAGACATTGCTTCCTTTTTGTGAAAGGATAGATAGATAGGTAAACTAGACAGTTCTGTGCTGAAATGGGAATGCAAAAGCTGTGTTTTGTCAGTTTTGGAGAGGGGTGAATAGAGTACAGGGTGTCTGGAAATAGTTTTCATGAAACTTTGGTTGCTTTTTTCTGATTAATTGAATTTTTTTCTTGTCCTCTCTTCTATCCCATCCCAGGAGAATAAGACATTCCACTTGAGAAAAGGAAGGACAGTACACAAAAACATTTGATCAACAAAGACTTCAAAGTACCTAAATTAATGACCTAGATGGTACTTCAGTTCAGTTTAGCATTATAGAGTGTAACAATTTCTCCAAGATACTTCAAGTTCTGTTTGTGTTCATGTTCTACCTGTTTTGATACTGTTGTTGTTGCTTGAATAGTTTGAAGTTGTAAGAGTTGACAAACTTCAGTGTTACTGTTTGTGTGCTTCCCCTGATAAGTGACTGGAATGTTGGAGAGTTTTATGTGTTTGCTGTATGTGGATTTTTCTCTGAGCTTTAAGGTACAGTTTGCATATTACACATGGTTTTTTGTTAACTACAATTTGACTCATACTGACCACTTCTGCCGTTTAGAAATGGAAGTAGTTATTTGCCCAAGAGAATGTATTTTAAGACTGAACTCTTAAATCAGTGCAAAAGAAGATGAGAAGTTGTAACTGAGCTGAAGCCCTGTAAGTCCTGGTTGCCTTTAGACGACATAATCAATGTGATTATGTTCATTGATGACAGTCTATGTACCTGCAGTCTTGAAAATCAGTACTATTTTTGGGTAAATAATGAAGGGAATCCTGAAATTCATGTATGTAACTCAAAATGCAAGAATGTTATCTGTATTGGACACTCAGCCAATACAAGTTTTTTTTACTTGAAAAGTCTTAGCAATACCTGTATTTTAAACTTCTGAGAAAACACTGCACTTAAATAAGCCTTTGTTATGTGATGCAAACTGTTAATCAAAGAATGTGTATGACTGTTTTAATAATCATGTAGATTTTAGGTGTGTATTGTGAAACAGTGAAATAAATTTTTACCTTTCTTTGGTTTGCTAGATTTCTGGTGTGCCAAATCTAAATAATAACTTGTGGAAGCTGTTAAAAAAAGCTGTTAAAAACTTACTACTGTGTGTGAGATTTCCGGTTGCTATAAATCTATAGCAAACTTTGATTTTGTGTAGATACTAGCTGAAATTTAAAAGGAGTAGAATTGAGAAAACAGTCTGGTATGTTGGGTCCTAGATTGCTTTTTTTTTCCTCCTACTCAAACACCTCAGTCTCTGCAGACAATATAAGAAAACTATTCCTGTCTTGTTAAGAATGCATATATGAGTCTGTTTAGGACTGCACGTTCAGCTTCAAATTTCCAGAAGGTTTAGAGATAGTAATGGCTAAACAAAGACTTAGCCAGAAATACATGTTAGTGAAATATCTGTAAGGGAACTGGATATGTGAGGAAATATGTCTAGAGCAAATGTCCATGGACTCTTCTCAAGAGTGTTCTGGATAAAATTTTATTAAAGGAGGGTGGGGAAGAATGGTACAAAGCTGAAAAAAGTGGTGAAAAAAATTATCAATGTTCTGATGGCATAAATTAACCTGGAAAAAGTAAAGCCCATACTAATTTCTGTACTTGCTGTTTCATGTTACTGAAGATAGTATGAAGTGTTCCCATGATACTGATTTGCCACTTTTTTCTCAGACTGCTCTTTTAAAGATAGTGGTTTGATTGTGCTTAACTTCTGTGTTAGCAGCTTTTTTGCAAGGGCTTTTCTAGTATTGAATTGGGACCCTGTCCTTTCCAACTTTCAGTATCTAAACAAGCCTGCATGTGCTTTCAAAGCTGTGATGTCAGTTTATTGGTAAAAGGTAGCTGTTTCTTTGGAAATGCAGGTTTCTTTTTGGCTTGATGTTTTAGGTTGGCTTGGTTGCCCCAGGCCTTACCTGAGGCTTTCTGCTGTAGCTCTAAGAAAATACAAAGGGCCCTGTGCATAACTGTCTGTTTGAAGATTTCCCACCACCAAAAAAAAGGTTAAACCTGAACACATCTACACAGAGTGCATGTTTTCTGTTTATTTGACCGAGTGTTATGCACAGGACCATCTTTTGTTGAAATGGTCATACTAGATTCTTACAGACATGCTGACTGAGAGGTTTTATTACAGGGGAATAGCCAAGGCCTTCTAAGTACCAATTATTTTTTCTTCCATTAGATCATGTTCATGTTAGATAGCTGGTTCTGCTAGCTGCTTACCTGTAGAGAATTGATTTTTTTTTTCTTTAGTTATAACTAAACCCATGCCTTTTTAATGTTCTTTTGAAGTGCCATATAACACATAACATAAAGCATAACAAAACTAATAGGTAAGTCTCTTTACTGTTCAGAAAGCTGAAACATCTGTTTAATATTGCTATGACTGAAGGCATTTCCAAAATTAGTGCATGGTTGGAGCATTTTGCAAATTTGTACCCCTTGTATTCTTAAATCAAGTGGACCATGTTAACTGAGCTAGCAGGAGTAGTGAGTCCTTGTGCATCTGCATTTGCTTGCACACAGTATCTACATTCTATGAGAGACTCAAAAGCTTTGGGTGTACTTTAAATATTAAAACAGCTCTTTGCCAAAAGAAACAATTGCTTGGACAAGATAGAAAAATACAGTGCTTGCATTTAATTGGTATTCTAGAGCTATGGCACTTGGTTTGTTTTATGGTTCTTGCCTGAAATATCCCAGTTTGCTGTTTGATGGCCTTTTCATATCTTTTTACACATTTTGCCACCTGACAGAATTATTCTTGGAATGAGACAGCCAGACAGATGGTATTCTTGGATCTCCATTAGAATGATTGTCTGGCACAGACACTAATTCTCTGTCAAAATGGAAATATTTTTTTTCCTTCTAGGTATTTGTGTGCTAAATGAAGTTGCTAAGCTATCTTAATCTGAAGGTGATGTGGTCCTTTATTGCTACAAAGAAACAAAAGGGTTTTCCCTTATTTCGCAGGGGTTTTTTTTTGTATACTTTACTAAAAGAGATTTTTAAAGTCCTGTAACAGTTCTACAGTTCTGTATAGTGGGTGCTCAAGACAAATATGAAAAGGGTTTGCTGTTCCGTCACTTCAAGGTTATGAGACGGTAGGAGGTACAGAAATGAAGGCAAGATACAAACATGTTGCTGTAGAATATTTATGCTGCTAGTCCAAAAGCAATTATTGTATAGTTAGTTTTTCTGATTTTAATTTTCTCAAAATTTCTAAATATGTACTCAAATAAAGATGCATGCTGTAGCTAATATATTGCTGATGTAGTGGGATATTAGTAGTACTACTTAAAAAGACAGTACTGGTGTGTCAGCAGGACCTCTTCTCAGGGTGTGTGTATCATGCCCTTTAAGCTTCTGTTCACCTTTCCCTGTAAGTAGGTGTTCAGATTTCTGGGTATTGTTTGACCTGCTTGGTGTTTATACTAAAAGATCCTTTCCAACCCAAACTGTTCTATGATTCTGTCAAGGAGTCTGATTTCCCCATCCCCATTCAGGATCACGCTGGATTTAATCTCTTTAGGATGTCTTAAATTTAGAAGAATAATGTTTTGCTGTGTGGTACATTTTTTGTCTAGAACAAACTTAACCAAGTATTTTCCCTCATTATTTGGTTTGTTCCTTTATGAATGAATGTACAAGGAACTTTTAAGCTTTTTATAAAGTCTTCCTAGAACAATTTAGGAGGTTGTCATCTTTTTCTAGGAAAGAATTTGTGCTAACAACTGTAATTAATTTGTGGTTCATTTCATAGGATGGCTTGGGTTGGAAGGGACCTGTAAAGTGCATCTAGTGAACCCCCTTGCAATGACTAGGGATATATTCTCCTAGATCAATTAATTCAAAGCCCTTTCCACTCTGACCATAAATGTTCCCAAAGGGTGGGACATGGCCTCTCCTGTTCTTGTCTCACAGGCTTATGGAAGAAAGTTTCTTCTTTCTGTCCAGTATAAATCTGCTGTCTTAGTTTAAAAACATTACTCCTTCTATTACATCTTGCCCCTACTAAAATGTCTCTGTTTTTATTCCATGTTCCCTTTAGTATTGGAATGTCTCCCTGGAGCCTTCTTTCTGGGGTGAGTAATCCTAGCATGTTCTGCCTGCTAGGAGAGGTGCTCCAGCCCTTTGATCATCATTATGGCACTTTCTCTGGACCTGCTCCAACAGGTCCTTGTCTTTCCTGTGCTCAGTACTCCAGGTGGCTCCAGTACTCCAGCAGGGTTTCACCAGAGTGGCAGAATTGCCTCCCATGGAGGAAAATGGGAAAAACAACCCAGTGTTTTGGCCTGTGTCAGTTGATAGGATCATGTACTGCTGAGTTGTGTAGCCATCCAGTTGTTAGCATAAGCTGATTTTATTATCCCTGAATGTAAGGAAGCAGTTAAATTATTAAAATGGGATTAGTGGCTCCTGTATATCATAAAAAGATAAATGATGTCTTTTGTAAGACATGTAAAGGGGATTGTACATACATATGGTGGAGTAATCATAGAGAAATGTGTTCTGGGCACACACATTTCAATTTCTAGCTTTTAGGAGGACAGTGAGGCAGAGAATAGGATATGAATTGATCAGAGGCCATACACTAAATCTGAATCATCCGGGTTGGAAAGCATCTTTGAGATTGAGTTCAGTCTGTTCAACTGACACTGCCGAGTCCAACAAGAGTCTCCGCAAGTGCCACATTTTCTCAATACCTCTAGGATTAGTGACTACCACTTTTTTTGGTGGCCTGCTCCAACACTTGACAGCTGTTTTTTTGTGAAGAACCCCTGGCAAAATCTGAGGCCCATTTCTTCTTGTCCTCTAACTTCTTACTTGAGAGAAGAGGTGAACCTCCAGTCTCCTGTGTTGAGTGACAAGGTCTTCTTGGAGCCCCTTTTTAGCAAGCCTGAACAACCCCAGCTCCCTCAGCTGGCTTTCATCAGAATTATGCTTCAGACTCCTCCCCAGCTTCGTTGCTCTGCTCTGGACATGCTGTGGTGCTTCATTTTTCCTCCAGTGAGGGGTCCAGAAGAACACAGTATTCAAGATGTGGTCATACCACAGTGCAGTACAGGGAGAGAGTTGCTTCTTGGATCTGGCTGTTCATATTTTGTGATACAAGCCAGGATGCAGTTGGCCACCTGGGGACACTGCAGGCTCATGTTTAGGCAGCCCTGTTTTGCCCGGGGTCTGGCAGCTGTTTTGGAATTGCTGTGGACCTGGGGAATCTGACTGTTTAATTAGCAATATGAAGCAATAAAAATAAAAAGCAATGTGAAGGCCTGTGGCAAGTGTGTTGAGATGAAAAACAAAGGATGGGACTACCATGCTATTTATGATGATTTATTGCTCAAATAAGCCAGATAAGGTATCAGCCTTGAAGGCATGAGATTTGGAGAGAAGCAACTAGTCAGCCATAACTCAAGGTAGTTACGTGTTTCTTCTTCACACAGCAGTATACACATTTTGGTCCAATAGACAGTTAACATGAAACTTGTTTCTACTTAATAAGCTATCACTATAACCTATCATCATAACCTTTGCTCAGTTCTGTTGCACTGTGTGTGTTTCAGCCAATAAACTGATAGATCACGTACACACACATCTGTAAATCAAACCCTTCAGTGTCTAGGCATTTCTACTTTTCTATTTCCCACAGGGTGTTGATGCAATGTGATTTCTGCCCAGTGCCCTGAATGTCAAAGTGAAGAAATTCAATCAAGTACAGTAGATGGTGGTGGGAGTGATGTGGGATACTCTTATGAGGGGACTGTGGTTGTTAATGGGGCTCAGCTGCATAGATCACAGCTCCCTGTGGTCCTACCTGATGTCCTTACAGGTAACCAACATGATCTCTTCTCACCCAGCTCGCCCACTGGCCTGTCTTGCTCAGTGCAATGTCCCTGCAGCTCTGGGCTCTGAACCCCAGTGGCAGCTTGAGGTAGAGGTGACCAGCAGTGTGGGTTGCCCAGATGGTCCTTTTCTGCTGCTGCAGTTTTCCAGACACTCTTCACCAAGCCTGTGGTGTTTCATGCAGTTGTTGTGACACAAGTGCAGGACCTAGCACTTGGCCTTGTATGAGTTTCATAAAATTGGCTCATCAATCCAGCCTGTCCAGGTCTCTCTGCAGATCCTCCTTTCTGCCCTCCTGCACATCAACACTCCTGCCCAAATTTGTGTGTTCCACAACCCAGGAAGTGTACACTTGTTCTTGTCCAAATCATTGATAGACACTAAACAGGACTGGTCATTAGAGCCCCATTAGTAACAATCTGGATCAAACTCCCATTTGCCAGTATTCTCTGGCCATGGCCTTGAAGATTTTTACCTAGCAAATGAGCAAGCCAGGAGCAGCTGGTTTGCCCAGGAGAATGCAGGGGAGAGCTGTCAAAAGCTGTACTGAAGTTTACTAAAGTCAGGGGGCTGGGTACCCCAAGAACAACTGGTGGAAATCTGAAGGTAGCCTCTTACTAACTGGGGGGGAAAACCAGCTTGCTGAGTTGCACCGTGCCTCATGGAACTGAGCAGCTCACAAGTGATTTTTCAGGTAGGTGTCAAGTCTGCTGCAGGTGATGTTTTCATTACAGCCATCAGAGGGCTCTCACATCCAGGTCTACATAACAGACTTTGGCTGAGGTTGAAATGTCAAAGAGCAATTGCACAGAAAACACTGATTAAGGTATGTGCTTACAGCATATAGACAAAAAACTTGTAGTGTGAATAAGATTTCCCTTAACACTGTTTATTATGTTTATTTTGAGCAATTGTGCAGGTTTGATTTGCCTAGAGTATCGGGGGACACAGGACCTCCCCCAAAGTAGATAATTTTCCTTTTTATTAGATGTTTTACTTGTGCAGATGAAAATTACCAATACAGCACTAAATGTTAGGATTGTTAACTGAGGTTGCTTGCTTGGTACTCCTGGTTTTACTTTCACTAGAATAGAGATCTTTATACATGATTAAGCAACCTATTTACTGAATCTCTCCTAGGGGAAAGTGTTGCAACAATGAATTGTGGTTTAACCCCAGCTAGCAACCAAGTACCACACAGCTGCTTGCTCTCCAGTGGGATCAGGGAGATAATTATTAGAATTGTAGCTAGAAAACTTGTGGGTCGAGATAAAGGTCTTTGTAATAGAAAAAGCAAAAGCCTTGCACACAGGCAAAACAGAACAAGGAGTTAATTCACTTCTCATGAGCAGGCAGGTGTCCAGTTTTTTCCAGGCCAACAGGGGCCCATCACTTGTAACAGTGACTGTGGAAGACAAATGCTATCATTCCAAATGTTCCCTGCTTCTCCTTTCCCTTATTTTATAGATTCAGCATCATGTTCTGTGGTCTGGAACATCCCTTTGGTGAGTTGGGATCACATGTCCCTGCTGTGTCTCCTAGTTCCCCATGCATGCTCAGTCTCATGGCTAGCATGGCAGTACAAGAAGCAGAAAAGGCCATGGCTCAATGTAAGCACTGCTCAGCAATAACATCTCTGTATTACCAGCATGCTGTTCGGCACAAAACCAAAACATCCTCATGCTAGCCATTTCAAAGAAAACTAACCTCACACAGATCTTTGTCAGTAAGATGCTTCCTGTAAATGCTGCATTCCATGTGTTTTTGACAGTGAAGTAAGTGTGTGGTCTGTTTGTTACAGTATTCATAAAACCTTAATTGACAGTTGTGCTTATCTCACTGATGTATTGGTTATTCCCGACTTAGGAGAAAGACTCTGAAATTACCCGCTTTCTAATGGGGTCTGTGGTCGTTTCATTACTTAAAAGTGTGATTGTGTTAACAGCTTTTAAATGTAGATTTTTTCAAAGTAAGATAAAAATGATGAATAGTGATGAAGTTTCCAAAATGTTATTTTAGTACTGTGTTGCTCATTAGTAGATTGTGAAGTCTGGGCTGATGAGCTTTGTTCTGCTGTGGTTCCCTGAACTCAGAAGGGGGCACAGCGCCTCAGAATGCCAGGCTCTAGAAAATGGGCAGCTTCTGTGCTGTGTGACAGCTCACACCAAAGCCTGCTTTTTACACTGAGACAGTACTAAATGTGGCTGCCGGGTTGAAGGAAGCCTGGAAAGGGATTTTTTTACTTCCCATGCTTTATGTTACTTGATTGTATCTCTTCAGCTTTTAAAAACAGCCTTTTAGGCAGTTGATTCCATGAATACCTGTAAGAAGTTCAGGAGCCTTGAGCTGGTGAGTCAGTAGATTGAAATAAAAAATAATCCTGGAACTGACACTTTAGCAAATCCTCCTGCATCCAGGGAAAGAACATCTTCTGTGTTCCTGTGTAAATTCAGGGCCACTGCAGAAACATTTCACGTCTCAGCATAGCTGAGCAAGTATCTACTGACTCCATTTCCTTAAGCTTGGTGGGGAATTGAAGCACATCCAGTTCTGAAAGGGCTCTTACTCGTTCTTTCTCAAATTCATAGGCAGGCCTTGAAGTAAAGCCAGCATTAGTTGCAAGCAAGAGCTCCTCCAGACAAGTGAGGTTTGGTTAAAAAACTGAGCAGTAGACTGTACTTATTATTTAAAATAAGCTTTTAAACTGCTCTTTCAAAGAGCATTCTCAAATAAACGAGACTGAAGTATTTTTATATTTCAAGCCTTGACTTTGGTCTTTGGTCCTAGACTATTTGATCCATTTTTTGAGATTTTCATTCATATGCCTGAATATGACATAGATCAGTATGGTGACTGAGCTGGGTGCAGATGAAGGTACAGGAATTCTTACAGGCTAAAGATACATGAGGAGTTCACTGTTTTTGTGTTCTTATTCACATTGTGCATTGTTATACTTCACTGTGATCAGTCTGGCTCATGTCTGGTTTATAACCATTGCAGTTCTATTTCTACCTGTTAATCTTCACACTGTGGTGGACCCAGCTGTGCAGTCCATCTTGTACGCAGAATGGAACCAGTTGCCATGACAGCATACAGCTACCTACTGGTGGCAGAATAATAGGCTTGTGACTTCTTTGGGAAGTGTCACCATGTTATTTAGTCTTCAGCCAGCAGGTGGGGTATTAAGCTAACAGAAACCTGCCAAATACTGTAATTTATAAAACCTTTCTCTTGGGGAGCACTACGGTTTGTCCTTTTATACAATAAAAGCTGTCCATTGCAGAATGTAGCGATTCTTATTGTGGGCTAATTATTTTTTTTGTTAAAAAATGTAGCCGTAAGAAATGCAATGAGAAGGTTTTGTAGATTGCTAAAAACTGTATTATGAGTTGTAGTGCGTTTGTAAGAAAGGGAGGGTTTGTGAGCAGGTTTGACACTGGATCCAAGTATATCATCAGGATAGAGCTGGGCATTCTGTAGGGAAGCAGGTCAGGGAAGTTTGAAACATTGATGTATTCCTTAGCTGAAAAAATCCATCAGTTTATTCATAACTCTTTTCCCTTCCTCTCTTTATTGTACGGTGCTTATAAATCAAATCCTTAAATGAACTCAACAGTATTTTAAATTATTATAAGTCAGAATAGGTTTTGATTTTTCTTTCTGCTTTCAGGTAAGTCTAGTTTATTCTATAATCCCAAGAATTTGATAAATACAAAACAACAAAAAGAAAATCCTGTAGAGATACCCAAATTTAGTATATTTTGAGTCTGCTCATTTATCCACCTTCTTTGTTCCCTTTTTTACAGAGGTGGTGTTGAAATGAGTAAGAACATGGATCACTTCTTTAAAGTGGATGCTCATTCTTAATCTCTCTGTTCTTGTAAATGGAACACAGTAATTGCCAATGGGTGGGAACTCAGATATGTGTTTTACCCTTACTACTAGTGCTTGGTGTTACCTGCTGTTTTCAGTGTTGCCTAGGACCAGATCCCTCTAAGTTGGTTGGAGGAGGGGAAGTGGTTATCCAACAGAAATTGTGGATAACTTAATTTTCAGTTGCTATGTCTGCTTCCCCATGGGAACTGTGAGATCTGTGAAATGTTTACTTTATTGGATGACATTTTCCAATATAAAATATAAATTTTCACTCTGTGATAGAGTATTATGAAGCCAACAGTGAACAGAATAAGAAATAAAGACTTAGGGTTCAATTACATATTTACTTATCTTATTACAGAAATAATGCTAAATAAGTGAAAAAAATAATAAAATATTATTTTGCTGACTTCTTACATTTGATAGAGGCTCTTAAGTAGTTTTAGTTAAGAAGTACTGTATGTGTCCAGATAAAGGTTTGTCTAGTTCAGTATTGTATGTTATTATTGGAAACCCGTCTGTAAATGGAACAGTAAAAAGGCAAAAAAAAGAATATTGAGAAAATGAGAGAATTGAAAAATTGAGAAAATTGCTCGGCTTCTTGTGTCTGAGGTTCTCATATTTTATTCTTCCTTTTGGTATGTATTGAAGAGAGTAGCAAGGTAGGCTGTGCTAGAGTGTTTAGCCACAATGTAATAAAATGCAGTTATAAACAAAAATAATTATATTTGCTGCATGAATCCAATATGTTTTCATCTTTGCCTTTAAGGCTTAGTAATGTTTTAACCTAAATGACAATCCATTAAATTGTAACAAGCCTATTACTTAAAAAGAAACAAACCAAAAGGTGAAGCTAAGTTCTTTCACAGACCATTAGGATTTTTTAACAGATTTTTTTTTTTCATTCTCAGTGTTCTGAAAAGAGCTTAAATTCTGTACAGAAAACCCCAATCCTGTGATGGAACTGCCTATAACAGAAGGCAGTAGTTAGTAATATTATGTATTTATACCTGCAGGTCTCCAGAAGTACTCTTTGTTGTAAATATGATAGTTTCAAGTTCTGTGTACATGCTGCCTAAGCACCCAGAAATATCCTCTCTGCAGAATTAGAAGCAGCTCCTTAGGCTACAGGAGAAGTTAAGTCAGGAAGGTTCTAGTGTATCTGATGAAGTATTAACTGAATTAGATTTTTGTACCAAATGGAAAGGACATTTGTGCTAATGTTGACTCCAATTGTGTCCTGAAGCTTTGAGTTTTGGTGACAGATCCTGTTACAAACTACTAGAGTGGTCTCAAGCTAAGTGGCAAGAGTCTGTGTTTTGGTAGGAGGTGATGTATTACCTCAGACCAGCCTGCTTGGTTTGTAACATGCAGCTTCAGAACCATGAAATTCATGTTTCTGTGTCTGTTCCCCCACATATGTACAAGCTTAGGATGAAACAGAATTATATTATTGTACTGTTAGTTACTTTGGAAAGAATGCTTTTCAATTGGAAAGCAGACATCTCAAACTTAATTGGAAAGGGAATTCTATCTTGGGATAAGAATGGGACAGTTAGGGGAATGGCCTACATGCTATGGCCAAGTGCCACTGGCAAGGCTGTGTGGGAAAGAGACAGAATCTCTCCTCATACAACAGTAAAGTTTATTTTACTTTTGTCTGAATTAAGTAACATGGAGTGTAAAACTTCTATTTCTTTTACCTGTTAGGAAACTGAAATTTGCTAATTTGATTTTTTGATATTACATTTTAGAAACCTTATTAACTGCTCTTTCAACCTTTATGCTGCAATACATACCTAGCAACAAAGAGAAGGTGGAGCTGGTGGGGAAAATGCAGTGCTGTGACTAGTGACAAATGCTACGAAGTGTTTTGGATATATTATTTATATATATATATATATATATATATATATATATATATATATATATATATACATACATACAAACACTTATAACTGTAAGGTCAAGGATGGAACTTAATAGTTTTGTTTTTCACTGTTCCCAAGTGCATTGCACGGCAAAGTAAGGTATCTAAAGACTTGCAGCATGTTTTTTCACCTTACCATTCCAGAAAACAAAAACAAGAAAACAGTGCAGAAAATACCAACCTTTGCAGTTGCAGAAAGGTAGTCAACTAAAATATTGGCTTATTAGTACAAGTGCACAGGTTTGTTTTGTGTCTGTATGTAAATGCTAATGTATAGAGTCCACATTTGTCTTGTTTGAATGCTACTCACTTTGTTAATTCATCATGTGCTCAAGCCACTTCTCATCACTCTTGGCTTTCTGTCTTTGGTGTCATGAAGTTCTGCAGGCTGAAATCACTTTCCCAATGGCACTACCTAGATTGGTATGATTTTCCAGTTTTCAAAATCTGAAAGTAATCCATAGGTACTCTGCTTATGCTTTTCTCTTGATAATTGAGTCTCTTTGGAGCAGGTTTTTCTGTCCTGAACTGTTACTTCTAGTTGGATCTAGAATAGAAAGTGCTGTTTCCTACTTATTATTTATACTGCTTCTTAGGAGTCTGGGTTAGATCGTGGTCCTTGTTCATATTCTGTCTTGTCAAACTTTATCTTATTAGCTATATCTGATACAAAGAGCTATACCTGATACCTGTTACACAAAGAGATCTGGAAAGATTTTACTGTGGAGGGTGAATTGTTTAAATAGATTTTGGTCTGAGAAGTTTAAAGAAAACTTAGGGTAGTTGAGGCCAGCGATACTTCTGGTGTATAAAACAATGCACTCAGAATATACAGTTCATGTGCAGCTTCTGTGAGATCCAAAGTTTGCAGTAGGGATTAATTAATTATAACCCACTTTTCATTTTTCAGATTGTTTCATTAAGTATTGAATTTCCTAGGACTATGTCTGTATAGAATTTATTCAGATGGTAATGAAGCAAATTCTTCCCATGAGTTATTACCAATCACTCTAGAATCAAGTGTTCAGAACTGTAAGATAGTGAACCATTCTTGTCTTTTGCCTTGTCTAGTCACTATTGGTGCCTCTGGAACAGCTGGTCTGCTGCAAATATGCATCTACAACTTCTTCAGACAGGGAAGTAGAAATACAGGCACTGATCTCTTCTCTCTGATGACAGTGACAGGACCTGAGTGAGGCTGACTCTGGGGAGGTTTAGGTTGGAAAAGGCTCTTCACTCAGAGGGTTGTTGGGCACTGAAACACTCCTTAGAGAAGTGGTCACAGCACAAAGCCTTGTCTAAGTTGAAGAAGTTTGGACAATGCTGTCGGGCACATGGTGTGATTCTTTGGCCTGTCGTGTGCAGGGCAAGAAGTTGGATTTTGATGACCCTAGTGGGTTCCTTCCAACTCAGGAAATTCTATGATTCTATGAAATTACTAGAATATTACTTTTCTGGGGTGTAGCTTACCTATCCATCTTCTAAGAAGGTAATAGACTATTTAACACTTAGTAAAATTTGCATGAATTTTTGCATTATTTAAAGAGCTTAGTTGTCTAGGCCTTTTTCATCTTAGTGAAATCTCTCAAATGAGAATCTCAGCTGACCTCATTAGTACAGTTGGGCACCAGGTATCTGGTAGGTGGGAATTTACAACTTGGGAAAGTCTAAAAATTGCTTTCTTTTATAAGTGATTTAGCTTAATGCAATGGAGGAAGGGAAAAATGCAGTGATTTGTTCATAGTGTTCTGTTAAACTGCTGGAATGTTCAGAAATGGAAATATTGTATGAGTATGTATCTAACTCCTTATTGATGGTACTAAGTAGGGCTTAATCTGGATATCCAGAGAAAGGAGAAGGCACATACTCCAGCTCCTTCAGTAGTTCAGTTTTTCTTGTTAGCATAAGTCTTAGTCTTCTGCTCTGGTTTATAACTAACTGACCTTTTATAGAGGGCTTTCATGTGCAGGTTTTTTGTATGCAAGAGAAACAGCTTGTTCTGTAATCTGAACAGGTCATAGCTTCTCTCATGCTCGTTAGAGTGGCCCTTCTGACAAGGAAAATTTGGCCACTGTTCTCATTGCATTGAGCAGGAGTGACTTTAGTGCCAACTTCATAGAACAATAAATCTCTCTCTCTCTCTCTCTCTCTGGACAATGGTCTTCTATATGCAGCTATTTGAGGGCATATCTTTCCTGTTTCTGAAGGTTCTTCTACAGCTTGGATTTAACCAAAATTATTAATGAGGTGAGAATGTGAAATCTGTGTTAGATCTGTCAGATGTGTACTAAAACATTCGAGAAAGGCAAAATAAATAGGGATGAATTAAATAAATTGTCAGAAATTCTTAAATGTAGCCACAATTTTCCTCTTGCTTGTACAGAGGCATATCTTGTCAGTAATGATCATATGAAAAATTGCATCCACACAATGTTATATAACTATGTATAGTCTTCAGAAGTTTATGTCCATAAATGCATTTTAGGTTTCAAGATTATAGAATGCAGCTTTCAGAAAGCGCTTCCAACCAAAAGACTGATTATTAATTAAATCTAGCCTCTGCAGCTCCCTAGTAGTTGCTTTCAAATGAACAATAGAAGCACTTTAATAATAATTAAAACAAAACAAAAAAATGTCCTGTGCCATTAAAATGCTATAGTGGTAGGACTCATGCTTCAAGTTAGTTTCCTTGGAAAATAAAATGTGAGCTATTTTCAATAACTAATTGGGCTAAAATTGTGAGCCAGTCTGAGTCGTAGGATGCCTCCCTGCTCTGGAACCCTGGAAAGGCAAAAGTACCTGCTGCTTCTGAGCAAGGGTCAGATTGTGTACTGCTGCTGGGACAGAAAGGGTTATACCACCATCACCACTAGCAGCTGGGGACTGGTCTGATTCTTCAGCAGCACTGTAGATCTGACTTCTCCAGAGCCTTCTAGTCTGTCTAACTTCTCCAGATTGGGAAGCAGTTTTCCTGGTATTTCTGAGAAACTATGGCTTAGTTCTGAATAACACCCGATGATATTACTTCTTTGCCGTAAGAAAAGAGTTCATCAAAAACTGAAATTTTAAATTTCCACTCAAGCTTATCATCACCTCCATGTCTGGAGTGCTTCAATCTGTTGAAGACTCAAATGTTGAAAGCTACAAGACATTCAAGATCTTGCAAGTGCAAGAGTCTTGGAAAAAACAAATTGGAACCAGACATGGGCCAGACAGTTACAGATCCTTTCCTGGAGCTACCAGGTGGCAGCTTGCTTGGCACTGTGGAATTGTGCAACACTGAAAGAATGGTTTTCCCTACCAATCATGCCAATTTGTACCAACTGAGGAGGAAATGGAAATGAGGACAAGGGGATGATATATTTAGCATTGGTAAGACAGAGGTACTTTCTACTACAGGACCCAAATACAAACTAGAAATCAAAAATGTGGTTTATCAGCAAATAA
Organism: Poecile atricapillus; assembly: GCF_030490865.1. NCBI lineage: Eukaryota > Metazoa > Chordata > Aves > Passeriformes > Paridae > Poecile > Poecile atricapillus. Next base: position 35,808,444 of record NC_081250.1, on the reverse strand, counting down.
GAAAAAAAGGTCTGATCATTGAGTAATTAAGATGTTTCACAGCAGTTTGCAGTGGTAATCTGAAACTAACAGTAACAATAAATGAGGAAAATATGCTAAATGACTTGTCTACCTCAAATGGAGCCTAGTTTTTCTGATTTTGCATTTTCTTTCATATTTTGTCTTGTTAATAAAAAAAATTCAATAGATCTTAACCATGCATTTACATAGTAGAAGACAAATAAAACAAATTTTCTTTACTGATATTTTGGTATCTCTTTCTCATTAACAGGAATCAATCAGAAGTAACTTAAGTTTTTCCAAATCCTGTTCAATGTGATGTAGCAGGTGTCTGTTGCTTTTTGACAGAGGAGACAAATTTTATTCTCAATGAGCTTTAAGTCTTTTTCACACAAGTGTGAAAACTAGCAAAATGGGATGTGGTTACCTTGAATACTGGAGTCTAAGTTTGTAGTAAAAATAACAGCAAGTGGCATTGCACTGTCATGCAAAAAAAAAAAACAAACCAACAACTGACTTACACCAGTGTGGATCTTTCCCAATTAGTTGATCAACTAGTGCTTGGAATAGTGAAGTAAGTGGTTTCCTAGTGGCATAACTAGAAACACCTTGCACAAGACAGAAATGCTGTGCATGTGATTTCATGCAGCTTTTAAAGATATGTAATCTCTGCCTAGGCCAAAATAAACACAGATATTTGGCCAAGTAGAATTCTTCAATATCCCACCAGTAGCAATTTACACCTATGCTGAACTTGCCTTACTCAGCTGCACCCAGGACTACAAAGTGCAAATAGAAAATGTGATCACTCCTGCTTGTGGTACAGGAGGTTGTAGAGCTCTGCACTGCTATAAATGTGTGGATTTACCAGAGATTACACTGACTAGACACAGAAATAAAACATTTTAAAGCTCTTTTTAACTCCAGGGCAAACTAATATTCCCTAATGGAGTGTCTAGGGGCAACATCTTACTGTTGATTAAAGGAATAAGGTCTTTCAGTTGTTTATTGTTAAATGGTTGTTAGAGTAGTATTTTATACTTAATTACCAAGTCTCTACTGTTTTGCTGTAGTTTATTGTTCTTCAGAGAGATGTGTGTGTTTATATATAATTTTCACCACAACTCTGAAATGTCTAGGGCACTTGTGTAGGATTTTTTTCAAGTTGATCAGATTTCTCATGGAAAGAATGTTGTTTGTTTTTGGAATGCAGATGAAATATCTATTACAGATTAAGTTCTAGATTGTATCTTAAGTCTTTACAAAATAGCTCTTAAAGAGGCAAATAGCCCCAAAATATGTCTAAAGTACATACTTTAAAAAAATATATGAACAATAGCAAGCCAGAACTGAATTTTGAAATTCTCACAATGGTAATCTAAAAAGAATAGTTTAGATGTACATCATCATTTTAGATTTTATACTATGTTTCAACTTGCATGAATTACATAATTTCAATATTGGGACACCTAAATAGGTGATAATAGAGGTATCCTATTCAGGTAATCAATCTGCTGCTTCTCCAATATACTTTTGTAGTCACGGGAAAACATGTTAGCATCAAAACTCTTATGGAACCAGATTTCAATTCCAATTTTTCTCTACTGAAAAGTGCAGGACTGTCCTAATGGGTCATGTATGTAATGCTTGAGTAGAGGAATTCCAGGTTGAAAGGGTGCATCAGAACATCTCATATGAGATGTCTGTAAGTTTGCAGTCATGTCTGACACATGACCATGAAGTGGGCAGTGGAAAAATGGTTGGTAGTGCCTAGGTTTGTGCTTTGTGACCTGTTGTAAACACTAATTTGAAACACTTTTCATCTGTACAGGACCTTATAACAATCTACAGACATTGAGGAATGTTGTTTTTCTGCTTTCCTTGATGTATCCAAGAAGAGTCTGCACCAGCAAAGGTCTTCAATGTTGTCAGACATTCTTTCAATTTGATCCCTAAGGTGTAGATCTGCAATTTCTACGGTGTTGGCAAGGTCTGGCGCTTCGGATGTTCCTTCTGGAGCCATCTCTGACCCGATGTGTTTACAATACAGGGAAAGCTGCACTATCACTTCTCCTTACACACTTAGCAATCCTTCCCCATATGCTTTAACAGTAGTATTAGAAAAACAGCTCAATTACATGGCACCCTGATGTGACTGCATGCTGCTTTCTCACATGGTTGGAAAGCCAGAGAAACTAATGAGTAGAGGAAAAATGATGGAGGACAAGGAAAGAGGAAAACCTGTGTGTATAATTAAAAGAAATGGAGAGGATAAAACCAAAATACAGAAGGAAATGAATAAAGTTCCCAGACAAAATGCACTGCTTGGGTTTGTTTCATAGTTTAGTGCCAGTGCCAGTAAAGTACCTTGATTTCTTCATTTCCAATGTGTTGATGCTACAATTTTGGCTACTGACTACATTCTAATGGTGATAGTTGCATGTTAAGAGGACTTGAAGCCACTGAAGAAATTTTTTTGTTCCCTGATGGCACTTGAGGGAAAAGTGGGGGGAGTACTTTCAAATAGATGTCATCCATCACTGTACCAGCATTTAATAGAAAAATATTCTGCACTTAGGAAGGAATTAATGTGCCAATGTACTGCTTGCTTTATATATTTTTACATAATTTAATTTTCGTTTATGCACCTACACAGTAGGGAGAGGTTCTTAAGTGGGCCAGCTGTAGCAAATGTATTTATGCCTGCTAGGCACAAGGACTTCAAGCAGTTTATGTACTAGTCAAGGGTGTTTTAGGAGATGCTGAACAGGTTTCTGGCCTAATAAGGGGAAGTACAGTGAAGGTGGTGCACAAAGTCCCAGATTTGGTTCATAAGCATTACATTTGGGATGGATATATGTTTTTCTGGAGAGACAGGGAAGATGGGGGTGGAGGGTTTCCCCCTCTGTAAAAAGAGCAGCTGGAGTGTATGGAGCTCTTGGACTGACAGTCAGACTGGCTGAGAACACTAAGGATCAGAGGGTGACTGTGGTGGATTACAGACCAGCAACTCTTGATGAGAGATGATTAAAAAGCAGCTCTGTGACATCTATGGGTCACAGATCCTGATTCTTGGAGAGGAGTGAAGCTTCTTACCAGTTGGATGAGTAACATGGTGGGATGTAAGTGATCCCGCAAATTTCAAGAAGCTTTTTTTGTAGATATCCTGAACCAGAGGTGTTGCACTAATGGATGTCCACTAACAATGAAAAATTGTCTAGGAATGTGAGGATGGTAACTCTGGCTATAGGCATGATCACAGAATGGAGTACAAGATCCTGAAGGGAGTGAGGATATTGTGACTCAGGACTTAAGAGAGAAAATTTTGGCTTATTTGAGGAACTGGTAAATGCAAGGGAGGTTTGAAAAGTGAAGGGAGCCTAGGAAACCAGGCAGATTTTTAATGGAGCCTTTTCCCAATACAAGAATGACATCTAAGTAGGAAACCATGTTGATGCATTGGGATACTAGCTACACTAAGTGGGGAACATCTATGGCAAGGATATCATGGTGGAAGCATGAACAGGTTTATAGTGAAGGAGTTACAGAAATATCAAAGCGTGTAGGGATGGGTGTAGACACACAGGGGCTTGTGGAATCTCATGTTGCTCTCAAAAAGCTCTGTTAACAGTATGGGGCTGGAAAAGGAACATGAAGAGCTGTTGAACATGAGCACAGGTAAGGCTGATGTACTCAGAGCTGCCTTTGCCTCAATGGCCTGAACCGTGCACTTGGGGGCAAGATTGGAGCAAGCGAATACCTACCAGCAATGGATGAGGATCGAGAGAGGGATTCTTCAGAGAACTTGACCTGGACAAATCTGGCTGGGCTGAGGTTCTGGGCTGTCTGAGGGTGCTGGGAAGATCTGACTGATGCCTTGAGAGCAGCTACTCTCTTTGCCATCAAGCCTTACAAATATTTGCCACCTTTGATAAAATGTAGGCATTTGCAGGCATAGGGGTGGTAGTTGATGCTATGGCAATTTTAGTAAGGTGTTAGGCAATAGTTCTTGTGCTACTTTTTTATGTGTTTAGGACTCTCTAGTCTGGGTTGGTGGACAGCTAGGTGGGTAAAAAGCTCATTGCGTACTTAGGGTCAGACAGTTGCAGTTTAATGAGTTGCACTTTGCCTGGAGGACAGAAGCAAGTGGGATCCTCTTGTATTTTAACATGTTTTTCAAGGACGTGGAGGAGATGACAGGATCCACTGTTGCCATATTTGCACATGGCTGCATACTGACGTGCCATCAAGCAGCTTCAGGGCTGGGCTGCTATCCAGAAAGGAACTGGGCAGGCTCAAGAACAAGCCAGCATAAACTTTTTGAAATTTAACAAGGGTAAACATTCAGCCTCTGGGAAGGGAGGGCACCTTGCAGAGATTTAGATTTGGGATTGCCTGTCTGGGTAGCAGCTCTGTTGCAAAGGCTGTGGGCATGCTAGTAGACAGCATGACCACAGCCAACAAAGATAACAATAGCATGCCAGTAGCTTGGAAAAAGTGACTATCCTCAGCTATTTGGCACTCACTAGGGCTCTTGTAGAACACATACTGTGTCCAGGTATGTCATTCCCCTCTCAGAATCCAGTGCCAAGAAAGTTGTTGACAAGAAGCTGGGACAAGCTTAGTGGAGGGCCAACAAGGCCAGGGATGGAGTATATGTCCTACAAGGAGAGGCTGAGAGAGCCTGAACTCACTTGACCTGGAGCAGGTTCGAAGGGACAACAGGTTGTCTGGTCCAACCTCCCTGCTCAAACAGGGTCATCCTAGGGCACAGGATTGTGTCTGGATGGTTTTTGAATATCTGCAGTGAGGGAGACTCCACAACCTCTCTGAGCAATCTGTTCCAGTGTGCAGTCACTGGTGCAGTAAATAAGTTCTTCCTCATATTCAGGTGGAACTTCTTGTACATCAGCTTCTGCCCCTTGCCTCGTGTCCTAGTGGTTGGCACCACAAAGAAGAGCCTGGTTCCATGCTCTTCACAGTCACCCTTTAGATATCTTACACAGATGAATGAGCTCTCCTCTTGGTTGCCTCTTCTTGAGGCTGAACAGGCCCAGCTCCCTCGGGCTTTTGTTGTAAGAAAGATTCCTCAGACCCTTGACCAATTTTGTAGCTGTCTGCTGGACCTGTTCCAGAAGTTGCATGTGTGTCTGGTATTAAGGAGCCCAGAACTGAACACAGCAGTCTAAATGTAGCCTCAAGAGGGCTGAGCAGACGGGCAGGATTGCCTCTCTTGACCTCCTGGCAATGCTCTTCCTGAGGCATCCCAGGATTCCCTTGGCTTCTTTGCTGGCTCATGGACAACTTGTCCTCCAGGACCCCCAGGTTCTTCTCTGCAGAGCTGCTTTCCAGTAGACTGGCTCCAAGCCTGTATTGGTGCATGTGGTTATTTCTCCCTGCATTTGCCACTGTTGAAGTTGAGATGGCTCTTCTTTGCCCAACTCCCCAACCCATGAGGTTCCTCTGAAAGGCCGCACACGTCTCCGAGGTATCGGCCACTCCTCCCAGTTTGTACCATCATCGATGATGGGGGGAGCACAGGGGAGCCGGGCCGGGGCCGGGGTAGGGGCTGAGGCGGGCAGTGCGTGGGGGACTTTCCGCCCTGGCCGGCGGGCGGAGCAATCCGCCTTTGGGCTGTGCCGCTGGAGCGGGCGGGAAGCGCGGCTGCCCCATCCCTGCGCGGCTGGGGCTGGGCGCGGGGCTCTCGCCGCCGCTCGGAGGAAGAGGAAGTGGCCGCGGCCCCCGGCCGGGCCGAGCGAGAGCGGAGCCGCTGCTCCGGGCTGCGTCGCACAAACTTTGTGCCGGGCGGCGGAGCCGTGTGGCGGCGCGGCGCTGCCCCGGCGCTGCCCCGGCACCTCCCTGTCGCGGAGCCGAAGGGGGAGCGGCCCCGGAGCGCGGCGGGCGGGCACGGGCGACAGCCGGAGTAGGAGGAGGAAACGCTGTCAGCGGGGCCGGCCGTCTCCGCCCGCCGGGCATCCTTCAGCACCACCGGGCTGCGCTTCGCCCGCTGCCTGCCCCAGGTACTGCCGCGCACCCCACCGGCTCGGCGGGCAAACTTGGTGAGGGGGCGGGAGGGGGCTGCTGCTGGGCAGGGTCGGCGCGCCGGAACGGGGAAAGCCACTCCTGGGCTCCGACTCGTCCTGGACCTCCGGCTCCCGAAGTTCGGAGCCGGGCGCGGGCTGTTCGGCGTTCCCGGGTTCGGAGGGGCTGCTGGAGCCCGGGGCGGGGGGACACACTGCCTTCCGCCCGCTCCCCGGACGGGTTTCGGGCTGTGCAGCTGCTCTGAAGGGGTCCGCTCGCTGCGGTCCTGCCGAGGGGCCGGAGCGGAGCCCGCCCGGGAGGGCGGTGGAGCTGGCGGGCGGTGCCGTCCTGTCAGCCCATGGGTGCGGAGACTGCCGGGCTCCACGGGGCTGCTCCCGGCCGGGGCGGACCGGAGGCGGCATCGCCGGCAGTCGCTTCCAGCTATTGGGATGGTTGTCCGCATCCAGCCCCCGCCGCGGTGAGGCAGAGCCGGGAGAGGAGTGAGCTCTGAGGGGAGCCGGGCGGGCGCCCGCCTGCCCGCCCAGCCCGGCGCCGCTCCTCACATGCCGGGCACCTGGAGGCGGCGGTGCCGTGCCATCGTGTGGCTGGCTGGGGTCTGGGATTTTACAGTCGCTGTTTTCTAATTCTACTGCTTTTTCAAGTTCTTGATATTGTTTCAGCACGGTTTGCTTTCAAGATAAAGAGGCAGGGTGACAGTGGTTCAGCATTTGTACGTCTGGGTGAAGTACGTCTCTCTTCTCTCAGGTTTATCTGAATTCTTATCACAACAGCCTCTTCTTACAGCCCGAGTATTTCTGGAAAAGGGGAATTTAGTTGTTTTAGTTGGATGGACTTTACTGTTCTTCTTTGATACTTTCGGCTTAGTCTAATAATTAATAGGAGACATTTGTTCTCCATTATGCCTGAGCGTGCTTCCCTCCAGAGTGCTCCCGGCTCGGACCAGAGACCGAGCTGAATGAGAGGCTGCTGTGTGGCAGGACAGGGAGTGGTGCTGGAGTCTTGGTAAGGGTGTGCTAAGGATACTGCTGCATTGAAAATAATAAAAATATAACTATACCTGGCATAATGTTTTTTAATGTTTTCAGCCTAAGTTTGGAAGCTGTGGTCTGATTGTATACTGCTTAAATTTTAATTACCTTTAAAAATTTTTATTTATTTATTTATTTTGTAGGAGAATAACCTTATCAAGATGTAGCTGGCCTCTAGCTTACAAAGGGAGATCTTTTTATTCATCTGCTTTTATGTTTGCTTTTTTTTTAATGAATCCAATCCATTTCAGGTCCTGGTATTGAATAGCAAGTTAGTGGCAATAACCTTCTTTAAAACAATGCTAGTGGTCACATTCATGTATTTAATTTCTGTTTTTTTTTCTAGGGAAAAAGAAAAGTCTCAGAATGAAGGGTTATTGTAGGAATCTAGTTTAACCTCAAGTAAGTTAGACAAGGGGCTTTCCACGTCTTGAATGTTGGCATTCCCCAGTCTGAGAAGGAAGCATGAAATGAGTATATACAGCTGTGATTAAATACCTAAGGGAGTTCTGCGCTGTGGTACTAGGAAACACAAATACCATATTGGATATAATGAATTTGCCTTAGACTCTGTGGTAGAAAAGCTGGGGTCACAGACTTGTGAAGAATAAAAATCAAAGTTGATCAAGTCTCTATTTGAAGTAAGTAAAAAATATTCACATAACTATTATTCTATACCTAGCTTCATGTGAGATCCCACAGCTTCAGACCTGGCACTAGTGATCTACTTTACTTTTTGCCTTCATCAGGTGGCTGGGGTTCTACTCTAAGGCAAACTAGCAAAAGGCAGTAAACATAGCACTATCAAGTGTGTAATTTTGTGTTTTACTATGGTTTTACTCACTGTCATTAAACAGCTGTGCATACATTGCAATATGCATCTGTTTCTCATGCCTGTTTTCTGTGGGTTTAGAGTGGTGTGGGGTTAACTTTAAAAGAAAGTTGGGTTCATATCTAACATTCCTGTGCATGCTTTTGTCAGGTTAATTCAGTCTTCATTTTCTTTATTTTCTAAGCTGCTGTGATTTCTTATGTTCTTGATAGTAGTTCTCTAAGTCTTTTTTAGCATTCACATTTGTACATGGTATTTTGGCAAAATTTTACCTGTGCATTGTTCAGTGACATTAACACTTTGTTATCTTGACCAAAAAATACACCAGCTAAAAGTATTATGTAGAAAGATATGGTATTATCTGAATTTTTTGCTTTACTGAAAGACATCATCATGGTATTACCAAGTATTTAATATTTTGGATGAGTGTTACAGGGTGATGTGGGAAGCAAGGGTCTCCCACCAACCTACTGTTCCTCACATTGCTCCCTACCACTAGTGCAGTTCTTCATTAATTCTCCACCAGTTCTCTCTGATCTTGTTTGCTCCTCTTCCTCCCACCCTGTTGCTCATGTGCCCACACACACCCACCCACACAAACCAGCTCTGTTTCCCTAGAGGTGTTTAAGTGTGGCTGGTGGCAGGGAGTCTGCAGAGGTGGCCTGGTGACTTGCAGGTCCAGGGACAGCACAGAGCAAAGTATTTTCTGCAGGGCAGCAGAGTTGAGTCCAAACTGGTGGTGTGAGCACTGAAATGAGAGCAGTAGTACCTAATAAGAGTTTGTTGCAATCATGTTATCACGGTGGCATGTTATTTGACATGCTGCATTCTAGTGCTGTGCTTTCTTTGTGACTTGTGTTTACAAGACCTGTCAGGGTAGTCTGTTCTAACTTTACTGAAACTGTATTCATGTATTACTTTGCTTTCTTCCTTAAGCTTAGGAACTCTGGAAGCTAGACTAGCAATTGTCTTAATGAGCCAAATTATGTTTTTCACTGTTTTTTTGTGTAGTCAGTACATTTTCTTGTTTCCCTGGGAGACAGTACCAAACCCAATGAAATAGTTTGATTTTTAATTCTAGAAATTTGGGCTGCAGTTCATCATGACAGGTCCTCCAGAATTCTTGGTATGAATCCAGATTAGTCCTGATTAGTGTTCTGCTTCTGTTGAGTTGTGGTATCTTTGGCTTCTCCAGCTTGCCTTGGCTTCTGGCACATTTCATTTTATGCTGATGTTTTTTGATCTGAGACTGTTCCTCTGCAGAACTTTGTTCCTGTCCCTTAAGCTCTCTGCTTATTCTACATTTCCTTCTTTATTAGGTAATTCATCTCGCTGTGTCTGGAAACCTTCTTATGAATTCTCCTGTCACTTCCTTGGGTTCCAAGTTCTGCAGATACTCATATTGTAGTTTAAACATGTTCCAGACCTCCCCTGTGCTTACATCCTCCGATTGCTCATTCCTGTTCGTCTCACTAATGAATTCCTTAGTTTTTAAGATTTGCTTTTTGAAATTGAAAACTGTAATTGCAGATTTAGTTGGGTTGCTCTGTAGTTTAATTTAAATCAAATCAATCATAAAGGCTAAATCTGGGATTATTCTTTCACCAACCTTCCTGTAAGCTGAGATTTAGTTATCAGCCTCAAGTCTAAAATCCTGACAGGACTGGTCAAATTCATAAGTATGTGGTGAAAAAAAACTGGTCAGCTGTAATATCTGACAGTGGATGGGACTGATTTATGGTAATTGTTCCTTGTATCTATAAGTTTTTCAGAATGTTTCAAATTTTTTGGTAAACATTAGTTACTTAAGCACAAATCCCTCCACACAAATAAAAATTGTTGCAGTATTTATTAAATATATGCTTACATATCTTCCTGGTTGGTAATACTATTGAAAAAAAGACTAAGTTGGTATCTCTTGGTAAGGAATTTCCCTCTTAGATGGTGTAATCTCACAAAAAAAGATTGTGCAGTGGTAAGTCAGGATGGGAAAAATGAGAAGTCAGGAGCATGGCTTTTTTCTGGGAACTGACAAAGGGTCATCCTGGCATCCTGTTCTGCTTTCTTTGTTTACCTGTACACCCAGTTTGTCAGGTCTGGTGCTTTTAATTCTCTGCTTTGGTTATGCTGGGTTTTTTTGCCTTGTTATTCCTCCTCTGCTTCATTGCTTTAACTAAGCTAGGAAAGGGGCTTGACTATAATTTGCAAGCGCTCTCAGGGTTTGTTTAAAGCTGAGTGGGGGACTAAACACTCTATAGACTGGGAAAGATGCAAGAATTAAGTGACCACATGCCAGCAAGTGAACTGAGAATGAAGTGCTTATTATTTTGAAAATGGAAAGGTCAGGATTGCAGGAGTGAGGGTTTAAGAAAATAAGCATGTCTCATTACTACACAACAAATGTGAAGTCCTGTAATTATTTGTAAATGCCTTCCAGCATCCCTTTGAGGTATTACCCTTGGAAGGAAGAATGAAGATGAAAGGTCTTAACCAAAATCAAGAGAGAACACCTATTAATACATTGCAGTTATCTTGTTTTCCAGCTGCTGCATTCATCAGTAAGAATACTATATTCTATATTTTGTGAAAAGGTTAGCAGTAACCTAGGGTATGTATTTTAAAAAATTAATTAATTCATGATAAAGCTACAAATACGTTCACTAGTCCTGGCCCATAAATGCTTTAAATATGTTAATGCAAGCTTGTTCTCACTAATTTTGCTTAAAAACAAGCTGACAAGCATTAATTTTCCATACAGCACTTTTTCCTTGGATGCCATTGTAAGTACTAAAATTACCTTGTTCCTATTTCAGCTGGTAGTGTATTTCACTTACACATTTGCTAGAATATTCAGTCTAATGCTATATACTTAGCAGCTGACTCTAAGATTATAAGTATTTAAAAGAATTGTTTCGGAATTATTTTCAAATCATCCCTCTAAGCAGTCATTGACATTATGCATTGATTAGTTGAAATAAACTATTTAGCCAATATGTACTTAGTTGATAAGCATCCCTTAAATTACTTATTCTGGTAATCTATTCAAGCTTCCATTAGCCATGTGGCTCTGTTACATTTCAGTGTAATTTTCATTATTATTCCTCGGAGATAGGTTGTATGAAAGGATGGATCAATAAATCAGAAAATTAGCCTCATTTGTTCCCCAATATACCCCCAAAAGAAAATCAGATAGAAGGAAGGGTTTTATTGTTTTCTCTTCTTTTCTTTGTGCTCTTTTCCTTCTGAAAAGGAATCCTGGGGCCTGAAGCTCTGTTAACAAGAAACTAAGTTGTTAGCTACATGGTATTATTTTATCCTTTTTCTTTGCTAATTCTGAACTTCTTGTATTTCATCTGTTTTGAACACACACTAGCAATATGAGAAAGCAAATTCAAGCTGCAAGAGGGTATTTTAGCAAAGCTGAGGTTCAGAGATCATCAGTTCAGAACTTGACATATCTCTGAAAAGAGCTGTAAAAATTGCTATGATACATTCAAGATACATTCATTTTCATGGATCATAGTGGTGATAAAAGTAGAAATACTGCTGGCTTTTTTTTTTTTCCTTGTTGACTAGAATTTGTTGTAATTTTTTGGGCTTTTTTTCATGGGAAAGGATGGTACTGGTTTCAATAAAACTTGTATTGAGAAGGGGCATTCAGGGGCAGGTCATTTGACATGCTGGGATGCGTTTCTGGCCTGTACTTCCAGATGCTCCCCAGAACTCCTTTGCTCCTGAAGTATACAATGCAGGACAATACTGGGGAGGAGGAGGTGGCAGCAAGAGGTTTATTCTGCAGCTTGTGGGTTGGGTGTTTGGGATGTATGAATCCTGGGTTAAACTCTGTATTCAGTTTGTAGAAACATGCTGCTCCTTTCCTAACCAGTGAAGGCCTTTGCTGTCCTTCACAAGAGAAACTGAGGAATTAATTGACTAGGCTTTGCTGTTGTTCTACAACTCAGCATACCTTCTATTCTTGATGCTTTACGTAATTAAAATGAAGATGCAGACTAAAAAAACCCAATCTGTTGTGAGATTTGGGTTTCAGTTCTGGTTTTATCACGTGGCTGAACACATGAACAGTTTGAGATCAGCAAGATCATAGAGCACATGTAAAATGAATTTGCAATCTAAGCGAGTTTGTGGACAGAATTAATTTTTCTGGCATGTGTAATTGTAAAAGCCTGTAGCTAAATTATAATTTTAGTGGTTAATGTTCTTTATTAAATGTTACTTTTTCAAGTTTTTTTTTTTAAGTATAGAACTTCTGAGTTGATAATTAATTTCTGCATAAATGAAAAAGAAAGTGTTTGTCTTAGAACCTACTGCAGAGCAAAAATAATTAGAAAATTTGGCAGTGTCTTTGAAGGATTGTTTTTCAATTTACTAAAAAGTGAGTATTAGTGATAATATTTTGGTTTAATATGAATAAAAGTGGAATTCACGTGCAGGTATGGAAAGCCAGGATAAATCTATGTCGTATGGTCACCTTAAGCATGTCTTAAAGCAAAGTAATATACCTTCTGAAAATGTGCATTGAAGTGGGTTTAGATTTGAACGCATCAGTGATGAACATTTCTTACAGTACTCTTTGATAACTGCAATGTAGAAAATTAAGAAGGTGAATAATGTCTTGTTGACAAGTAGATTTTTAAGTGAAAAGCAAGGAGATACTTTTAGATGATGGTGGGAAGACTCTGAATAGCACTAACTTTGCTGCAAATGAAAGAAAGGTGTTATTAACTGATGTTAAAAGCCTTTGAAAGGTTATAAAGCAAGCTGTCCCAGAAGGACGTTTGTGGGATAACTTTGAGCAGAATTTGGTGCTTGAGTGATGACTTGTCATACACACATCATCATTATATTTGAGAAAACTTTACCTCTGTGGAATTATGTTCATACTTATTAGTTCTGTTAAAGTAGGAACTTTATTTTTTAAGATTTGTTTTCTGCTGCTGTAGCACTTGCATTTTAATTATAGTGGAGAAGATTGTGATTTCGTGAAAATTATTTTTTTTCCCCTGATCCCTCATTTTTTTCAAGTGAAAGCATCTATTTTCATCATCATTTTCCATATGCAAGCTTTAAGTAACATAATTGCCTATACTTAAAATGTGAGGAAGCCTTTATCCTCAAGGATACTGTTTGAAGTTTTAGCTAAACAGCACAAAGGTGAAAATCAGTCATCTAGGAAGCAGTCACTCAGGGAATTAATAACAAAAAAAAGCGTGTTTTCCGTCCATTCCCAAGTGGGCAGGTAGCTCATGCTGAATGACTTGTGGGTTGTCTTTGTTTGCAGAGGTCATTGCTCACGTGGGTAGTGAGGGTGAAGGAATTGTTTGCCAAAGGGCTGAGAAAATGTTTGGTGGAGGGGGTGCACAGCAGAGTGTCCATGGCTGCTTCTGGAAGCACAGGCTTTTATTTTTTTAGCACTTTCGCCCCAGTTTGGGAAAGAATGCAAAACTCTCTGCCATGTGAAATGCAGAGTCCCCAAGGCCTCCTTCTGCAGCCATCACTGTCTAAGAGTTCTGTGGATTTCAAACTATTTGTACAACTAAAGGTTGCAGGCACTGCAGTGGACTGACCTCTGAAATGGAATTTTTTTCCTTACAAAATGCTGTGTACTTATGACGGGTAAGAATTACTGGGCCATCACTGAAATAAGAAATTTGGTACACTTGCTAACACTTACTGCTATCTTAATTAATCACTGGCACCAGTATACTGCTAGATGTTCCATTATAGTTCATGGAAAAATACCTAGTATATTGTTAGGCTCATTAATATGCAATACATGTTAATATATTAAATAACTTTTAGACTGAAGCAAATAATTTTGCACAGGCAAAAGAAGAAACTGCTGTATATATGAAAGAGTAGTCTTATAATGGTAATAGTTGTCATTACCAAAAAAAAAAAAAAGTGGAAAATATCACTTTGGGAACATAAAAAGATCATGAGGATTTTTAACCTTAAATTCCAAATTTTTAAAAAAAGAGTCTGCAGATCTTGATTTCATTGACAGAAATTCTTAAAGTAGCTTTTACCTTTCTTTCAAAATAATGAGGGAAGGTTGTTTTTTGCTGGATGCGTCCACCAAATGTTGAAACTTCAGGAATACAAATGACACATCATTCTTTTTTCTCAATGCTAGAGGTTTTTATAGCAAATGTTTTTTTTCTGGTTCGATGTGTTGTTCAGTCCTATTTTGATCTATTTATTAGGGACTTTGCAGGATGATGTTGGTCTGCATTTATGGACTTTGCACATGATAAGAAGGTGGGTGGCATTGTTTAGCCCAGAAAGACTTCCAGTTCCTTCTTCCAAGGATGCTGGAGAATGGTGTGAGGCTATTACTGAGCAGTAGGAGCATGAAGGAATAGAGCAAAGTTATGAGGGATGAGTTGGAAACTTTTCAGTTAGTTGTTTTAGATAAAAATAAGAAGAAACATGTTCTTTGTCTGCTAGGAAGTTGACAGTAAACTGTGAATGTGATGATTCAGCTGTGAATGATGGTTTTAGGTGTAGTAGGTGTATTATTTGCAGTAGAGACAGGGAAGCATGAATGTTATTTTCATAAGCCTTGTTAAGATCTCATTTTGAGCATATGGCCACCTGTGTTCATGTAGAGAAATGAGAACACTGATGCAAATGAGAGTGAGTGGGGTGATGAAGGGAGCAGAGATCCTGTCTAGGAAATGGCAGAATAGGACTTGAACGCATTTATCATAGCAAAATTCAGCAAGGGATTTGGTAACTATTAATAAGAATGATTTCACAAGGAAGTATGAGGGAGGGACAAAATTTATAAAAATTAAAGCATGGGATAAATAAAATAAATTAAAAAATTAAATAGAAATAAAAATGTAGATTATTTTCTGCAAATAGTTTCCAAGTACTTTGGGGATATATATTTTGCTAACTTTCTAAGCTCTTGGGGCTGGAGCTTAGGCGTAAGCTTACAAGTAGCTCTTTGGAGATGGTGAACTTGAGCAAGGTTTTCATTCTCTACTTTAGGTTTATAAACTGTCAAGATAAAGGCAGCCCAGATATGTGGCTGAACTTTCTCAGGTGCTCTCTGCTGTGTGTCAGAGCTTGAAGGGAGGCTGTGACGCTGACCTTCCTGATGCTCCATGCAGTGTGTTTACAGAGAATGGATCCCATGCCTTGAAGTGTCTGGGGTGGCCTGTGGGAGCCACTCTTTGTTACTGGTGTTTATTCTGTATTTCCCTCCCTGTCCTCGGAGCATAAGTTTCTCTGTGTAGGCGGAGGCAGGATGTTGGGTGGGTTGTGATGAAAAACCTCAGGTGCCTACATGGTGTGTCTTCATACTTGTGTTTTTTGTACTTGCTGATGGTTGGAATAATTTGCCTGAGCCCCACCAGTGTTGTTGAGAGGAATTATAGGGTTTGGATCATCTGGATATTTTCACCAAGTAATTCTTCTATTCTTTCATACTCAGATGAGCTATAATGTTCGGGATATTGAGAAACATTTAATGTGTAGCAGGAATGGTTGTCAAGAGTAATCCTTTAAAATGTTGTAGGCTGGAAGCTTATTGAAAAGAACTAGATTTATCTAATGCAGTTCTGTGGCCATGTGTCTCTTCTGTTTTGAGGGCAGATTTGTTAAGTGCCATTATTTCCTAAAAAAAGGAGGTGTGAGGAATTGAGGTTGTTCTGGAAATGCAGGTAGTTCTCTGCAGAGAGAACTTGCTTTTTCCATTGAATTACAAGGGTAGATATTAATTTGAATATTACAGAGATCTATGTAAAAGTTAATACTAGGTGCTCTCTTAGTAACTGCATATATAGAAATTGTTACTAGGTTGACAACCTTAATATTAGCAAGCTATTTTGCGTTTTCAGCTGCTTTTTATAATGGAATACATATCTTCCAGAATGTGCCATTGAATACATTTGAAAGATGCAAAATACATACATTTAACTGTCAGTTTTCCAATAAAATCATAGTATGGCTGAGGATAGATAGTAGTAGTATATACTTCAGTTACTATCTGAGCATGTATTTAATTACATGGTTTTAAGTAGTTTGTAGGCAACTTGTATTTAAAAATTAAAAATCACCCTAATGTACTAGTGTGGGGCATGAAACCAGAAAGCAAAAACACAGAGTTAATCATGTTTATGCATCTTCCCTTTTCCCTACCTCTTTGTAACAGGAACTGCTGAAATGGGTTGTGGATTGAACAAATTAGAGAAGCATGATGAAAAACGACCTGGTAATATATATTCAACTTTGAAGAGGCCCCAGGTAGAAACCAAAATAGATGTTTGCTATGAATATCGATTCTTGGACTTCACGACACTAAATGATAGTAAGTACATAATGTTTTTCTTTAATTTTCTTTTTTTGTATTAAAGTAAGTGTGTTAATTGGTTCGTAATGTTTTTTGAATAGTACTTAAGTTCTTAAAACATTCTCATTTTATTTAAGTAAAAGCCTTCTCTTCAGTCATAATACTTCTATTATGAGAGAATGGAAGAGTTCTAGATGGAAGAGTTCTTAGTGACAATTTTGTGTTAATTTTTAGCCTTACAGCTAGTTAGTGGTTTCAGATTTTAGGTTCTTTTACCATTCCCCTTTTATTTGTTTTGCATTCTTAGATTTTTTTTGTTTGTTTTTTTGCTCTGATGTGGACATTTGTTTCTTTAATTTGTATTTTATCCAATTTTCATATGGTAGAGCAATTCTGGTCTGCAAGGTTATATACTTGACTTCTCATTTTCCTTGCTCCTCTTGTGCTCTCTGGGCTCTGTGAGGAGTATTTTGAAAGACTAAAGTTAGTGTCTTCAGTTTCGGTAACTTGCCATAAATAACCCTTATGCGGTTATAGATACTTGGAGGTGCACCCATGTAGGTGGAAACAGGATAGTGGGAGACACTAAAGATCTAAAAAATCAAAGGGGTGAAGATCCAGTCTCATGCAATTTTTGCCTTGTTTTTTTTTTTCTTTCCCTTCAGTCTGAAATAGTCTTGTTTTAACTCTTGTGACAATCCATAGATACTCCATTTTTTTCCTTGCTGATTGACGTCAGGCATCTCTGCCAGTATTGCTCACACCATTGCCTGTGCCCCCTTTCACTTCAGAATTAGCCTGCTCTACAAGCAATTACTCCTCACACCATTTGGAAATCTGAAGCTTGAGCAGAAGGCTGGGACCTGCTTCTTGCTATATATAAACCACCACAGTACCAAAATCTGCTAGAGCTGGCTGGCAGGATTCCAGGTAGAGCCTCTGTGCGCTTGCCCTGCAGTGTGCTGCGACTTCACTTGTTTTGCAAGTTGGGTCAAAGGAGAAGCTGGAGCCATGTGTCTCTTCATGCTGTGAGACAAAGAGCTGCTGGTGTGTTGCTTGATGAGACACCTCGTGCAGCTCAGCGTGTCAGCCGAGAGGGGTGGGAATTTGTTGTGTCTTAAAACCTGTTGCAAGTAGACTTGAGTTTGAAAAAGGTGGAGGTTTGGAACAGGTGATTGGACAGGACTGTGCTCTTGTAGGCAGTTGTGAGAATTGAGAAATTTTGGCTTTGCAGTCTTTGAGTGCCTGTCTTCTGTATTTGTGTTCTCATATGTTTTTTGATACACTAATTGGGATGCACTGCTGTTATCAAGAGCACCAAGCAAATGGCAGAGGAATTTTTTTCATGTTTATGTATTGCAGTTGTTTCAACATTTATGTGTTTTTATTTCAAAGTGAACTGTTTATGTCCTTTGATAGTTTGACAGCTTTTACTGAGATGTATTGCAAGTTGTGTCATTAGTGAAAGTGAATTAATATTGAGGACACACTTCTCTGGGCTTTTCTGGAATGTTCATCACTGTTCTGTCTGAGTGTCTCTCAAACTTTAGCATGTGCATTCTCCTCTCATGAAGTCTCATGTTTGCCACTCTGTGGAGGAAGGATCGGTACTTGTGGTAGCAATGTGGCTTGCCTCAGACACAGAGGATGTCTGGTAAATAGAAAAATTAAACCCAGGCTTCCCAAGTCTAATTAAATGCACAGGTTTGTTGTAAAGCATACTTGTATACATTTTTTTTACTCATCATAGATTGTTATATTACAATTTTAGGAGGCAGAGACTGTTAGTAGAAGCACTTTATCAGATTCTTGGGCTTGCCAAATAGCATAAGCTCTCCAGCTCCGCTGAGTTCTGCTTTGGCATGTTGTATCCCCATCACTCCAGTCTCTGAAGATGTCAGCAGATAGGCAGATGTGGGGGGATGGAGCTGTTGTTCCTGCTCTTTTCCCTTAGTTATCACCTATGACTATGTGCTCTCAGGATTGGCAATTCCCTCCCTATCCTAGTCGTTTGCTGTGTGAAGGCATGTGTCGCACTGTGTGCTGTTATGACATTCCAGGCCTTTTTCATTATCACTGGTTCATTTCTGTTTTTGCTGAGAAATAACCTCTGCAGATAAACAGAGTTAACAGTGAATGTTTCACCTATATCTGTGTGGATTCCAAGGCTTCTAAGAATGAAATGCTCCTAGAGGTGTAAAAAGAACATTTGGATTGTGGAGTCTGTCTTCTGTGAATCTACTTTAGCCCTTCCAGCGTTTATGTATATCCTGACATAATTTTTTCCACAGGTTTTCTCCTTCATTGGGCTTTTAGAATAAGCCACGTTAAATTATGAGTGGCTACGGAGTATTTTATTTTATTCTTATGCTAGGCCTCATTTACAAGGCTAGTGAGCTTGGCAGTGCAGACAGGTAGTCATTTTTCTCTGTAGCTTTTCTATAGCAGTGATTGCTCTGATAACTGTATCTCTCACAAGTGTTTAATCGTAATGGTGAGAAGGATATGATTATCTCCATGTTGCAGGTAGGAGCTAATTCACAGGTTACTGCCAGAAGTTTTCCAAGTTCGTAGCATTTCCTCATGTGTTCCAAAAGCAGCTCATGTTGACTTCAGACATAAAAATGGATGCTGGTCATATTTGCAGTTTAGAACTGCATGTATTTACAAATTTGATACCCAGATAATGAGAGATCAGTTCCAGAATGTGGCATATATTTAAAGTACACTTTGTCTGGCAGCTAGGCAGATGTAAGTTTTTGCAGCTGTATGTGGGGAAATCCTGCTCCCCTCTCATGCCTTCTGTCAGCTCTGTGAGTTGATTTAACTCATGTATCTGGCAGGTTAAGCAGTTTTTTTGTTTGGTTATCCTCTGTTGTATCTGTGTCTTGTGTAAGGGTTTGAGGAATGCTGGAGTTGGTAGAAGTGGAGGGAGCATGTTGTCAGGAAGAGAAATAGGACCTTCTTTAAAACAGCTCACGCTATTACGAACTCACAGAATTGCTGAGTCAGGTTGGAAGGGACCACAATGGGTCATCTGGTCCAACCTCCCTGCTCAAACAGGGTCATCCTAGAGCACAGGGCACAGGATTGCATCTAGATTGTTTTTTAATATCTGCAGTGAGGGAGAGACAACCTCTCTGAGCAATCTGTTCCAGTGTGCAGTCACTGGTGCAGTAAATAAGTTCTTCCTCATATTCAGGTGGAACTTCTTGTACATCAGCTTCTGCCCCTTGCCTCTTGTCCTAGTGGTTGGCACCACAAAGAAGAGCCTGGTTCCATGCTCTTCACAGTCACCCTTTAGATATCTTATACAGATGAATGAGCTCTCCTCTTGGTTGCCTCTTCTTGAGTCTGAACAGGCCCAGCTCCCTCGGGCTTTTGTTGTAAGAAAGATTCCTCAGACCCTTGACCAATTTTGTAGCTGTCTGCTGGACCTGTTCCAGAAGTTGCATGTGTGTCTGGTATTAAGGAGCCCAGAACTGAACACAGCAGTCTAAATGTAGCCTCAAGAGGGCTGAGCAGAGGGGCAGGATCACCTCCTGTGACCTTCTGGCAATGCTCATTCCCTCAGCATCACTGTCTTGAAAACAGGGATAAAATACTCTCATTATGATCTTTTTTCTGGAGCATTAGCTAGAAACTTAACTTTGCTTGCTTGCTGTCTTTGGTTACTGTTTACCTTTTGACATACACAGCTAAAAGAACGTAAGGAAATATGTTCCTTCATTATATTTTTTATTCTTTTCTGAACTTTTGCCTTGCTTTGCACCATTTCAGATGTCCAGTGGAAAACGGTGTTTGACTGCTGTGTAAATAATGCATAGATGCAAAAGACAGAATTAAGGTTGCCAAGTGTAAGCTTCTTTTTTATGTTTCCCAGTGTTAGAAATTGATTTACTTGAAAGTGAAGAGTCTAGGGAAAGACTTTCAAAGCTTTTGAGGAAAGCAGGCCATGAAGAACCATCAGTTACCATTGTGTGCCACAACACTGATAATCCACATGATTCTTTGGAATTAAAGTGCTTAGATTTGCCACTGTCCTTTACTTTTTGAAAGAGTGTGAAAACTGTGATCAGCAAAGGATTATCTAGTGTAGGTTTGGCTCTTGAGGAGTAAGGGGCACTTTGCTAAGGCATTTCAGACTTGAGGTGGGCATATTTGTTTTGAGTTGCTGTCTTTATAAATCTGCTTTATGAGCCTGATCTTTCTTGTTTCTGTTAAGGTGGCCTTTTACAAGAAATCCTAGTCTGTCTTCCATGTTGTCCCTTGACAGTGTCATTCTGTGTTCTGTTCTTTAGTAGTCTGTACTGTCCAAAGCTTATGGGCTGTTTTTTTGCCTCAGGTGAAACTGCCTCAGTTTTCACCCAAATTAAATCGATAAAATAATCTCACATGTTTATTTATGAAGAAGACATCGCTGTATTTGTGAATTGGATGGCTCATTGCTGGTTTAGCGAAATGTCAGAAGTGCAGAGGAAGTTGTCTTCTCACTGCCATAGAGACAATACTAATGTTAAGTAGCAATGATTGAATTTTACAACAATAAAAAACCCAGGAAAATGTAAGACAGTTACAGCAAACCTATTGCCACAAAGCTGGAAGAGACAAATTAGGGTTTACTCTATAATTCTTCAGGCCTTTACAGAAAAAAAACCCACCAAACAACAAAAGATTGTATCACGTCCCCAAAAGTCAAAAATAGTTTCTAATTTGTGTCCCTCTCCTTATAAATAAAAGGAGATGAAGAACGATGATCTTATACTTCTGCTATTTCCAAGTTTTATTGGAAATAAGAGGCAAATGGTGAGCAAATCTCAGGAGGAAATGTGCTGGGAAATGGAATAGGCTTAAGCAACCATGTTTTCAACAGTGCCTTTATGGGGTAAGCTGGTTTGTTTTGTTTTGGTATTTTGTTGGAAAGAGAAGTATTTCAATAATCTGCATTCCTTCCTTGCTCTTATCTGATCTACTTATTTTGGAAAACTGTACTTGCTTTGACAGATCATACAGAAACTAAGCTAACTTATTCATCCTCTATTTCTTTTTTTTCACCTCTTTGGTTATGATGACCTCCTGAGAAAAAACAGGAATCTGATAGTAATTTATCTCTTCACTTCTCAGAATAATGTGGAATTTTTTGTATTTAGGGGAATTGACTTGTTTGGATTTTTTTTTTTCCTGCTTTGCTTTACATTCCTGTAGTAATTCGTTGGCCTGATGAGTTACGATAGGTTTTGGCCTTGAATAAAGTTGGCATGAAACATATGCTAGCCATGTGATGAGAATGGAATGGGGTATAAATTTTTTTTAAATGGGTAAAGGCTAAACTCTGAACAAGCCATTTGTACTGTAAAACCACTAAAATCCAGATGTTTTGATGGAATGAAAAATAGCAATACTTCACATGTCCCAAAGAAGTTTTTAAGTTATGATGTGAATACATGAGCATATGGTTTTTATCCCGATTATCAAGAATTTGTCTCTTTAGTAAAAAAAAAATTAAAAAAAATCAAAGCAAAACATGAAGAAAATTATTTAAAAGTAAGGCTATTAATGGTATTCTAACATTCCCACCATATTTTTTGCTTGAATATTGTAAATGTTATAGTCTAAGGAACATGTACAGTATTCTCAGTTTAATAAATTTACTACATACATAAAACCTTCTTATGTGAAGCATTTTGGGGTGTGTGTATACATATATATGTAAAAATAAATTATATATATATATATATGTAAAATTTGAAAATGTTTTCATCTTTCAAGTTCTGACAAACATATGGACACTTTACCATCATGTTTTTGAAACAGTTATACTGCTTAAAAACCACTTACTACAGTACTACTAAAACTGCTATGGCTGAGCTTTTGATTTTTTTATAGATTTTTTTTCCTAATACAAGCCACAAATAAAGTGTTAGTGGAACTTTATAGAGGGCATTATTATATCAGAATCAATAGTTAAGAATATATCCATACTGAAACCTTTTTTTTGAGATAAAATTTCAATTTTGGTTTAAATTAATCGAAGTGCCCTCAGTTTTCCCCTTGGAGAAGGAAAGAAGCCTGATTCAGATTTGGAAGTGTCATGCACTGGAAGTGTGCAAGTAGAGGACAGAGAAGCATTTTCCTGTAAAATGTGTATGCATTTTTTGTCAGGAGAGTCTTTTCTGCTGTAGAATATAGTACTCGTTGTTGATTTCAATGCTTACCTTCTCTTCCTATCAGTAATTTTTATATTATATTAAGCAGTTATTTGTGCCTGGCTTCTGCTTTCTGTTTCACTTCACCATTCACTTGGGAAAAAAAAAAAGCAAAACCCAAACATAAAAAATAAACAACTCCATGCAAGTGGCTATGTGACTGAAAAAAGAACAAAACCTGCCTCTCTCCATTTGCAGGTGTCATTTGATTTAAGACTAGTAAAAGCAAATATTTCCCCATTGGCAAAGTTATTTAATTTTGTTTTCATTTCTGTAAGCAGAAGAACATAAATTAAATTAGCATTTGAGTTTTGTATTTCAAGTTGACCAGGTCTGTTACTACCATTTTGTCCTCAAGAGTGATGAAATAAAATTAGCACTGCAAAATATTGTTAGGTTATTTATGAGATGTGATAACTTGAACCAGACTGTGGATAAATCGTTTATAACTGACTAAAACAATGCTTCAGAACAGATTAATGTGTAGCAGGTTCAGAGCAGAAAGATGGTGAGCAGGAGAGGCCAATGGATTACTTCTTTGTAGCCCAGATTCTGCTAATGCTTCCCTTTTGTTAAAGCTTTGTCCATGTGCGTATCTCATTCAACTTATTTTGATTATATGTATGTGATATAAAGAATCAGCATAAGGGTTTTTCTGGATCTGAGCTTCTGTCCTTTCTGTTAATCCAAATATGAAGAAATGAAATTTTTTGGCTTGATTTTCTGCTTCAAGTGAATTCCAGTCTATAGCAATACAGAATCACAGAATATTCTGAGTTGGAGGGGGACCCCCATGGGTCATTGAGTCCAACTCTTTAAGTGAATGGCCCATGCAGGGATCAAATCCACAAACTTTGGTTTGCTCCAGCCAGCTGAGATAATTTCCAGTAACCCTTCAGACCTTGCCACTTGTAAGTCACAGCAAAATTAAATGTTCCTGCTGTAGCAGTTTATAAAACTCACTTGTGTGTCTTGGGAAACTTGCAATTTGACATAAAAGGAGCATTCCATATGTTGGGAGTTTAATAAATGCCATAAATTACATCATAAATGTAATTGCTGGAAAGAGTCATTAGATTTGAACTTTACTGTTTTTTAAATAAGGATGCATAGCTGCGAGATGTGTTTTAGTTTCTAAATGGAAGCTCTGCTTTCCCTAATTATTGTATCTAGATCCCTGTTGTGATAGACTGCATGCACTCACTTTCTCTTCTAGCATATATGTATATATGTATATGTATATATATATATATATTCATTCTGTAACTGTACATCAATGAGGTATGCAATACACAGACACATGTATGTATTGTATTTTATACCCATAAAGAGGGTAATCATTAAGAGGGGTAATTCCTGGGGATATGAGCTTTCAATCACTTAAGTTTCACTTTATTTCTGCACTTAATTATACCACAACAGAAAGTGCAAAGAGCTTTATCTAAAGTCCTGTGATGACTAACAGAACTGGGAATAAGTCCTGAACAATCCATTTTGCTGGTGGCTAGATCATGGCCTTCAGAGCAAGAAGGTGGTCAGTAGTATGAATTAGCTATTCTAGCCCAAATCTTAACAGTTACATACCTGCAGAAAAGCTGTACCATTCACATAATTTCAAATATAAAAAAGCTTAAAGTTGTCTGGCATTTCTTGTCCCCTCAAGATCCAGCTGTACTGTGACATTGCTATTTTGTGTTGGAATAATACGTTATAGACAAGATGAAACGTTAGATACAATATGGTATGTATGTTAGAACATCTCAGATATGTTAAAGAATATAAATATGATGTGTTTTGGAACTCTGTTTTCAGCTTATGCTTGGAAACATAGTTTTATTTTAGATGCTTTTTTGGAATCCCAAGTGCATCTAGTGATGTCACAGCCACTCTTTCTGTGTTGGTTCTGCTTGTGTATTTAGACAATGGGTATGTGCAAAACAGAAATGGACTAGGGAGGAAAGGAACATCTGCAGGATGTTTTATTTATACATCTTTCACTTGGTCAAAAAATGTATGCCACAGTAGTCATGTGAGTGCTAACTTTCTAGTCTGCACCCATTCTCAGAAAGAAGATTGGGTTCCTATAATACTCCATTCTTACTGTCCAGTCATTAATTTTATCTCCTGTGTTAGCTCAAGGTTCTTCTTAATGTAGTTACTCAGCTCTTTGAAGAGATACATTCCATGCATCATATTTACATGATTGCTGTAATTCACTCACATCATGGAACAGTACATAAACTGTCTAAAAAGAGCTCTCAACTTCCAAGAAACCTTTTCTTTCTATCAGCAGCTCAGGAACTACACATGGTCTTTCTGACTGGCCACATCTTTTCTTTGGCCTCTGGCATTGCACATTTTTCCAATCTTCATGTGGTTTTCATCCCTCCTGATGCTGTTCAAGAGCCAAGGGGCCAAACTTGGCAGTCCACAAGGCTGGCAGACAGGCATTTCAGATTGAATGGTGAAATTACTAAAGCCCCAGGGGCCCAATCCTGTTTTCTAAGAAGCAAAACTTGCCCTATGTTCAACCGGAGCAGGAGATCACACAGTAACTTCAAACTTGTATCTTCAAATAGTAAATGCCTCATGGTTTTATTATAGGAAATAAGTGATTAGGAGTTTTCTCTGTAGTAATCTGCTGAGTCATTTTAGGACTTGTTGCTACAAATTCTATCATCCAGATAAAATATACAAAATCTGTGCAGTATTGTAATGGAGTTCTTAACATATTTACAAAATAAATTATTGTTGTTTGGCTAAGATCTCATGCAAATGAAAGGTTTAGAATTGGTTCATCCTGAGTGGAACGTAGCCCCTTTGAGAGAAAAAAAGGAACTTTTGGTGTCAATTGCTTTTGAGCTTGAGATTGTGAATGCAACTAATAGATGTACATTGATTGTGGAGGACTTTTTAAAATGTTTGCATTTATATTCCTCATGTTCCAATGTGAAGAATAAAAAGTCTCTGTTGTGATGGGAATGGGGTCAACATTCAGCTGTTTTGCATAGCCTATATTAGTGTCTTTGGGCCAGGCTGGAGCTTCTGCGGAATTTACACTCCCCATTAAATGTGTTTGAGGGTTTTGCTTTGGATGAGTCATGTGTTCTGCTGTACACTGGACGTCCCAATGAATGTGTTTCAGAGCAGCCTGCAGGAAAGGTATCTGAAAAATGCTCATGTCTGGTTTGTGAGCCCTTCTAGGGGCCACTCCAGGATGTGCTGTTTCATCCCAGCATCTGTCTCACACTTATGACTGTACTTGTCATTGCTCTGCCCAAGTGATACTTGGAAAGAAGTTTCACATTCAGAAACATGTCTGATTTCTGTCCTACATCTGTTCTGGGTTTGTTTTCTGTTCCTGCATTTTTCATACATGCCTGATGACTTCTCTTGACTTCTTTTCACCGCTGGGAGCTGTGGCAGCTACTCTGTGAGCACACTCCAGATGAGCTGACTGCCTCCTGCTTCCTCCTGACTGTTGTCTGAGGATAAAGACATGGACTGTGTTTTATGAGTTGTTGCTCTTCTGTGTGCTCTGCTCTACGCTCACTGGGAAGGAAATCACAGGTGTGGGACACAAAATGGGACTGGTAAGGCTAGTGCTTGCCTCTCCACACTGAGGATGGTGTGGTAGGTCAGGATTTGCTGTTGTATGAGCTGCTGCTGTGACTTTGCCATCACTGGATGAAATTTTGGGAGTCCAAATCTAAGTTCACTGATGTGACTCTTGCCGTGTGGAGTCCCATGATTGCAGTACCTTCTGGTCAGTGGCTGGGCAGTTTGGGGAGGTAGGGCAGCTTTGCAGTGACATCCTGCAAACACTGTTCGAAACACTGCTCTTGCAGAGAGGCTCAGCAGAGCTCAGTGTCTAAAAGTGAGGAGAACCAGTCTTTTCCTGGTAGCATTTGGCTGTTTATCCCTTTTATATGGGCATAGTTACTTTGTCTCTTGCCTGACTTTCAATGCCTGTGTTGACTTTTTCTCCATGTTGGCGGATGCCTTTGGCTGCTGATTCAGTGGCCCTTAGGAGTTATAACAGACTTCAGACTGAATTTTTTTGCTAACGAAAAACATGGCTGAAAAGTAGCAGCAGCATCACACCATGTGGGAAAAGGGAGGGGTAAGAGTCAAACTTGTGCCCTGCTCTTATGAGAAGTGATAAAGGAGGGAGAACTGACAAAAGGAACGGTGATAAAGTCTGTCCTTCTGCTCCCCTGGCTTGGAGGGAGGAGATAAAGGAGAAGGAAGGGGAGTAGTACAGTCTGATCAAGTCCTGCAGTCTGGAGATCAATTCCCCTTTACTCTCAACAAGCAAACATGTATTTCTCCCTGGGAAGCATCTGTTCCTTCCCTGCTTTTCTTTTAGCTTACAGAGGAAATGGCCTGCCAGTCCTGTTCCTAGGCTTTTGGCTGAAGCATCCCATTCAGAGGACCGTGCCCTGTCAGCTGCTTGATAGGCTGTCAACACTCAGCTGACACGTCAGATCGTATGAAGCTCCAAAGGGTCTTCATAGCCAGAATCCTTCAATCCTAGAAACTGCCTCCACACTATTTTCCACAAAAAAAACCCCACCCCAGCAATCAAGATATCTGTCAGCCTTGTGATGAGCTGTAACATCTCTAGCCCAGGCTCCCTGCCATAGCATTCCTGCTGCTGTGCCCCAGACAACACAGGCAGTTTAGGCTTCTCCACTGAAGAAGTGGAGTGGAAGCCACAACTGCAGCTAAACAGCAGTGGGGCAGAAGAAGAGTTCAAGTAACATATTGGCTAGCTTTATTGTCAGACAAGATGAATGTGGCCCAAAGTTACAAGTAAAGTGATAAGGAAAACATGGAGGGAAAGTGGGATCTGGAACTCAAGGAGCAGGGACAAAGACAAGGAAAAAGGGTGATGGGGTGCTGATATAACCTATACCAGAAACATTCCCCCAGGGACCGGCATGACAAGAGAATTAACTGGAACAAAATTTAGCCCAGCTTTGGTGCCTGGCATTGCACCTCCAGTCACGGAGAGAACATGAGAGGTATGCATGCTGTCTGTGGGCTGCATGTTGAAATGGGGGGAATAAAAGCAAATCTTCCAACATCCTTCCATTGAATAGAACCTCCCCTGGTACAAAATGAGGCCTCCATGCTCTGGATATCTCTGCAGCAAATCACACGGAGACCTGAGAAGAGCTTCAAGAGCAGGACCGTGTTGGTGCTGCTGTTCCCCTCAGGGGGGTGTGGGACCAGTTGGCTTTTCATGAATGCAGTAGGAAAGGGCACTGACCTGAGGCCTCTGCCATCGATGTCTTCCAAAGAGGTAGAACCACCCTGGCCTGGACCAGTTGTAGGTCATGGACACGGAGACTCCAAACATTGTGTGTAATGCCTTTGCTGTGTTCTCCTGTGTTTGGAGAGGGAGGGGATTTCACAGCAGTACCTCACTGTGTCTGGACACTTACTATGCCCTGCTCACTTGGTGTGAGCACTTGCACATGGTGGAAAGAGGAGAAAAGATCTTCAGAAAGGAGTGGGCATTGGGAGAAAATGGAGCAGATGAAACAGGGAAAGAATATCAAAGGATGGGAGTAGCTGAATGCATAAACTAAAAGAATTTGAGGGTCATGAGTGACTGGAAATAGAGGGACAGATAGCATTTGACATGTTTATCAGGAAAAGAAGACATGGCCTTGCATGAATTTTC
This sequence comes from Poecile atricapillus, assembly GCF_030490865.1. NCBI lineage: Eukaryota > Metazoa > Chordata > Aves > Passeriformes > Paridae > Poecile > Poecile atricapillus. The sequence goes on along the minus strand of NC_081250.1, from coordinate 35,780,324 downwards.
AGTGTTTTGGGAGCTTTCCAGTGCCAGAGGGATGCCTTTTTGTTGTGTTGTTTCAATGAAGCCCAGCAGGGACTGTGGCTGTCATTCTGACAAGATTTGCTATCAAGTTCTGCTTAAATAAAATCCATCGTATCATGCATGGGCAGGCACGTGGTCTTTTACTGAAGAAGACAAATTTCTGGATTCAAATCCCTTTGGGTCTTTCATGACAACTTTTTTTTTTTTGTTTTTCTTTTTTTGAATCTGAGTGACATGAAAAATGTCCTCTGAGTGTATTAGACTTATTTCTTCATTGAACATGGGAAAGCTTATTTTAAACCTTAAAATGCTGTCATTTCTAGAAAAGATCAACATTCAATTTAAATGTTGTTTAAAGAATAACCTGAGAACATTTAGGTAGTTTAAATCTATCAAGGAAACTGCACAATTTCTCACTTTCTTTTCCCCATTCTGTAAATTGTTGCTTTAGCAACAAGCATAATTGTGACTGCAATTTTAATTAAGGTTGTGAATATTGTACTCAGCAAAATAATGTAGTTTGCAAGCCTTAATGGTTGTCTCAATCTTAACTGTTCTGGTTAGTGTTCTTACAGCATTTGCATGGGTTTTGTGTGTGAATGCCTCACCTGCATTTTCTTAACCTTGACTTGGTATGTAGAGAGGCATCGATCTTATGCCCATGAAGGTGCTTTATCTGCTTCAGACCTTTGTTACTGTTTTGTTTTTCAGTGCCTGTGTGTATGTGCACAGGTGACAGGTAGCCTAGAAAGTCTGTAGAAGACGTAAATATACTGCTGAGCAAACATCAGACATTGGGCCTGGTATAATGCTTCTTTTCGCCATAGGTTTCAGTTTAGTACTGCATTCTGGGTTGCTGGTTCATGGCTAGGCTGCAGCAGTGTCAGAACTCTTCAATGTAGTCACTTGGTGAAATACCATTTGATCATTACTATCTTGCAGCCATAACATATTACAAAGCTGATAAAGATTGATCCAGGCCTCCAGATTGTGGCCTTCTCTTTAAGCGATGAGGCAGCCTGAAAATATGTTCACTGCTTCTGTAGAGGACAAGAACTTATTAGCATTTACCAAACACTGTACTAGTTTTGCTTCCAGTTCCCCAGCTAGCTCCTTTGGCACTCATTCATCTGTCTTGGCAAAACTCTGGCATGTGTTGCAAATTTTTGTCCCGTGTTTTAAACAGTCTCAGCGACTTGGTTTTATTTTATTGCAGTCATACAAGTGTGTAATATCCTGGACCTTAAAGTGACACAATTACTACATGAAATTGCAGCCTGCTTTCTGTGATACAGCTTGCACACCCAGCAGACTCTTGGCTTGTGTGTAGTAATGGTTTTGCAAATGACTTGATACTTGTGACACACTATACTCTGAGATAGGAGGTGGCACGTGAGAGGTTTCGGCTGAGTCCGATGCTTGCTCAGCAGCTGCTGTAGTGAACTGGTGTGGCTCTTCCTGGTATGTGGTAACCCATGGACTGTGATAAGGCATTGCACAGGAACTGCAAGTTTATGCCTTCCCAGCCAACTGGTTTTTGCAAAACCTGCTCGTTTCATATAAGTGGAGCTCTCTTTAGTTGAATTGTACAGAACTTGCAGCTTCTGTCTCCCCCTAAATAATCATCCTCAAAACCTGAGACTTGCAGTGATTAGCTACAGAATCTTCTTGAGAGAAGCAGTCCTTTCAAGGGGAAGGGAATCTCATTAAGCCTTTGCTGTGAGCTGCAGCTCTTGATCAGCACACTAAAGACAAACTTGACAGTCATCAGGTGAGTTAAGAACTGCAGAAATATTATCTGTCCCTGTTAAACACTCGTCAGTTGAAAGAGTTCATCTCAGTCTGAGAATACAGAGGCTTTTGCGTACGATGTGGCACATAAAAAATTAAAGACATCAAGGATGTGAGAAGTCCTAAAGGTGCCACACGTTTCCAAATGAATTGATAAAAGGCCTTAAATCTGAAAGAGAATGAGGTATGAGGTTTACAAATAAACAGGTGGAATTTTTGAGAAAGTTAGAGATATGCCAGGACGTGGTTACTAGTGACGTATAAATAAACAGCAGTCTACTGCTGTAGCTCCTCATTTGCTAAGCCCTTTGTGGTGTTCTTCTATTTGAGCAATTGTTTCCTGTATTTCTTAATAACAACTGATAAAAGAATTGACAAACAGTCTGAAATTGCATGGGTTAATTCACTAGCAGTTATTATACAGATTACTAGTAAGCAAAAAAAATTAGCATCTACTTCTATCTCAAATCACAAAACAAAAGAACAAAAAGAGTGACAGAATAAGTGGTCTTTTGTTAAGTTATTGTCTCATAAAGTTTGGAACTGTGTCAGAATTGCTTTTTTTGTTTTGTTTTGTTTTTGTTGTTTATTTACTTACGAATTCTCAGTTCAGATGCAGCATCTGTCTTTCTATGCAGTCCTTCTACCCTATTTTTCCAGCTGGGTTGAATGCCTTGATGAAGCCTTTCAAGTGATCAAATAGATAAAATTGGACATATTTTGTGGGATTATTTTAATTGTTCTTCACCACATGTTCAGTGAATGCAACACTTTATAATTGTAACACTTTGTTTTCAGGCTGCACTCTTGCACTACTTGTTGCCATTGTTGTTTGTTTAGTTTGGTGGGGGTTTTTTTATTATAGTAAATTTTTGTGAAAAATTGGTCTTCTCATCAACAGATACTTTCAGGGTACTTTTCCAAAAACATTGGTGGAAACTCAGTCTACTTTATCAGTGATATTTCATTATTAGCCAATAGCAGGTCTGGCCTTTTTTGACATAAGAGAAGTTAGAAATAATTCTCTCTGTTTTGCAGAATCCACTTAGGACTGGGGAGAAGTGAAAGTATCTTGGATGTGGGCTGTCATGTGATTAGAAGTTAGAGCCATGCAGATGCCTGTGACCTCACTTTGGGTTGCATTATCAGGGGATAATGAGAGTAGCAAGCAAACAATATCAGCCAGGGCATAGAGGCACTGTGCTTTACACTTTTCCCCAGGTTTGCTTCTGAGGTATTGTCTTCGAAGAGGAGCTGACAGGAATAACAGCCTTTAGTTCTGTTGTGTGTTCGCTGTGAATATGCATTGTCACACACACTGTGCCACCTGTAAAGGTTATCTTCTATTCCTTGTAAAGAGAACCACGAAAATGACCTGTTCGTTTGCCTCTGTATTCTATTATTTAATCAGTAAGAATGTGCATTTAAGAAATTAATTTTTGATGTCGCTAGCCCAAAAGGGATGCTATCCAGGGTGTAAGGGAAGTCTTAGATCTTAAGATTGTCTGCATAATGCATTTTAATTATCACCTTCATACCATGAAAGTATTCTGTCCCTGTTGGACAGGATCTCTGTTACATCTTTATTGCATATACTTACTACTTTGGTATTAGATTATATTTACTTCATTAATTTGTTCCTTAACAGCTTTGAAGATAAGGTTTTTCTGCTTCTTTCCTTTTAGTTTCCAATAATGTTGTAGTTGCACTTTCTCTGACAGAAGTACTCTGAGAAGTAAGGATAAAACAAGGCCTTCTCATAAACTCTTGGAGCAATACTCTGCTACTATTTGCAAACAAAATTGCAACAACAACCATTTTATTGCAAACTTAAAAAAATAAATGAAAAAAATATAATTTCCTCTGGTTGTTCCATTGTAATGATGTTCGAATTTGTGGCCATTTTCCCATGACCCATATTAAACAATGGATTTCCATGCTATCAGTATCACTGTGTGGGAATTCTTCACTTGAAAACAGAAACTAGCCACATTTTTCTGAAACGAGGGAGTAGGAGTTCAAATTCTGCACAGTGACAGGAAAATTTGCTCTAAGCAGAAAAAGCAGGACTTTTTTTGCCAAGAAAAACTTTTTTCTTTAGTAAATCCATCACCCATGCCCTAGCAGACTTGCCTAAAAAAACAAAACAGTACTTTTGGGAAGTGCTTTGTTAACTTCTAACAGCCTTTTCCACTACTCTTTGGCTTTCTGTCAAGCATTCTTGCCAAGTTGAAGTGATGTGGTGTGTTTGGCAGTGACATACTGCTTTTAGGTGCCAGTGGTGAACTCTTGCTTCTAGTAGTTTTCAATATTCTGTGAAAGCCTCATCACTGTTAAATACACTGCTAGATGTGTTATAGAAGGCAATATTCCATAATACCTTTTGCAGAATTTTCTTTCGAGGTCTTTATTTTTGAAGGAATTTTTTTTTTCAGACAGTTTGTAGGTGGTAGTGTGATGGATTTTCTGTTTTGTTTCTGAACTGGTTTCCTAGGGAAACGAGAGTTAAAAACGGCTCACAGTCTGTCTGTCTCATTCCTCCAAATAATTATAACCACACAATTTCAAAGCAATTTGTGAGAAATTTAGGCTGCTCCTAGTTTTGTGGAAACTGGCAGTTGGGCAGAAGACTGAGACCTCTGTTAATCAGGGAAAGGCGAGGAGAACCAAGATGTGCACTGACAGCTCGCTGGCCAGTGAGCCAGTGCATTGCTCCAGTGTAGCCACATAATCGCTGTTTCTCATCAGGTTGAGGAATCCAAGGGGTGGGAAGAAAAAAACCAATAACAACAGCAACAACAACAACAACAAAAAAACACCCCAAAAAAACAAACAAAAACCCCCCAAAAAACCCAAAACCCAAAACCAAAAAAAACCAAACCAAACAAAAAAAATCTACAAAGGAAAAATTGAGCCTGTGGCAGCAAGGTTGAAGAGCAAAAGTTTCATTAGAGTGGGAATTGCTCTTCATTAGCTAATAGAGAAAAACTTGAGTAGGAATTTGTATAATAGCACAGGTAGCAAAAAGTCAGCAAGAAATACTTTATCTTGTACTGATGTTAATCAGGTCTTTGACCACCCTTGTGTACCAACAGAGTCAGCAAAGCCAAAAACATGGACAGGAAAGTAGGTCTTCTTTGGCTAGCTGGAACCTCTTATCTCATTTAACACTTGCCTAATTCATTGCAAAATGACCGATCCATTTGGTGATTCTAGCTTTGTATCTGCTGAAATTAGTTTATCAGGTCATTCTAAAAATCATAAATGGGGTGATACATGGCTCTTCCACATGCCAAATTAATCAGGAACCATTGGGGAATGCGCTTGATAGGGATTACTGCCACCCTATATTTTTGTATGTTCCCATGCAAATCTTTGCATCTTAAGTCTGTCATGGGTTTCCTGTGAACAATGAGGATTTGGACCTGCAAATTTTGTTGCAAATACCCGAACAGCTTCACTTCCAGCTGGATGGCTCCCTTTGATGCTGTGGGTAGCTGAGATGTCCAAGTACAGATCACCAGTGTCATTGAGGGCAGATCTTATGAGGGTGACATGAGGTCTGCTGGGACAGTAAAATCTTGATCTTGCTTTTGTAGACACAGACCCTTCACATGAAACTCACATACCCTGACAGAGCTATTCTTACAATTAGCAGTGGTGGGAATATATTCCCATTATCAAAATTAATAATCAACTATTAACAAAAAATAGAAACGTGGGGCAGGGGGGCTGAGAGGAATAGTAAATGCTGTAGAATGTTTTGCATTTGGTTTTTCATTGCAGTTCCCCAAGTAGGCCTAGTAGTTGGAAACTAAGCCAGATCAAATTTGCTTTTATTCCTTTTTAAAATTTGTTTTTTTCCTTGAAATTTCGATGGCGTTAAATAGCTCAGTTTTGACTCTTTTTGTAATCTAACAGCTGTTGTGTGTTCTGAGTCTTGTATAGTTGTCCACAGAAGTGTTCATCTTAGAATTACTGCACGGTAATGTGTTTTTAAAAAATCCAAATGCATTGTAAGCCCTTTCCTCTGAATTTACCTGCCCCTGAATATCTCCTGTTTATACTGAATTTCATCGTGTAGCATTCTCTTACCCAACTTTCTTTTAAAAAATGACAAAACCTGGGGCCAAAATCTAGTGGAGTCAATCTAATTTTGTTACCGTCAAGTAACAAAAGTAACACTGCTTGCTTGCAACCTGTGTTACATTTTTCACTGCTTTAACATTTATTTAGTTTTGCCAGTAAAGCTGAAAACAATTTAACAGACATCTATGAAAATTTACAGCATTTTCTAACTAGGGGATTTTGATTTAATGGAGACCAAAAGAACAGTGAGAAGTTACACTATATGAAAAACATGTATTATTTGGAAGTGTCTTCTCTTTACCTAAAATATATAATATTTCAAACTAGGAAAAAGATAGATAAAAGTCACTATGGTACTTAACTTAATCTAATTCAAAATATTAAGTGCTTAGTATGTACGACTGCCTTTTGAAGAAAAGGAATGTCATTGGTTGATGCAGTCATGAAATGAGAACATCTGAAACAGGGTAATGTATAGACTTTAGAGACAGGATTGGGAAAAATTCCCTTCTAGCTTTTAAAAAAAATTAAACAAACTTGGCATGCAATATCGTCCTAAAGAAGATTTTACAAGAAAGTCTAAAACATCTATTGGAACAGAAGGGGAGAATGCATGTTAAACACTGGCGATATAAAATGACAAGAAACAGAAACCAGCAGGTAACATTTGAATAAAGCGTTCAAGCATTTCTAAAGCTATCTGTCCTTTTCCGTACATATAATGCAAAGTGTTATGTATAAAATATATACAGGCATGACCTGCCAAGAGGATTTTGGTTTCCCTGGAGACTATCAGTTCTCTATTGCATGGGTTGGCTTGGGGAATAAGAGCTATCTTGATAAATCCTAACCTTTCTTCCCGAGGTTATTGGATATGTCGGTAAATTTAAATCTTTGTGTTGAAGGCTGAATTTATAAAATTCAAATTCTTAGAATGTTCTTTCTAGATTCCAACTATTTCTCTGGCATATATTTATTATATGGAGCAATTACCTTGTGAATTGGGGAGAAAAAGAAAACCTTGATGGTAATACTTTGATGATAGATTTATCTTTTTGTTTGTCTGGCTGTGCAAAGTCATTGATATTAATTGCAGTTATCAGTGTATCGTGAAAAATGTGTGTGAGATCACAGCAAATGTATTCAGCCACAGTTACTACTTTGTTGACTTCTTTCTCCTCCCTTATTCCTTAAATGTTTGAAATCCTCTTGTCATTTTTCAGTTTGGAAACTAGGCTTCAGTCAGATTTGTAGTTTATAACTATCTTGTGAGTATGGAAAGAAATCCCATGTAATGAATGCAAGCTACTTTGTTCATCTCTGCTGATTAAAATTTGAAACAGTAATCTCAAGGTTGTTCTCAGTTGGTTTGGACGGAAATACTTAAATGGATATATGTACCTTTCTGCTTTTGACCTCCTTAAAGAATCAGCACATGCAGCATTTTATTGACAATATGATATAGTGATTTGGAAAGCTAAGAAATGCTAAAAATTCCATTTTAGAGGAGGTTTTTCTCATCCAGCAAAGTATACCATAAAATGAATAAATCCTTCATAATTAATAAAGTAGACAATTTTTGTACTCACCTGAGGATATTATCTGTACTTTTTACAGTTCTTTTTTCTCATTGCAATGCTAGTTTGCTTTTCGTAAAATTTGCAAGGATAAAATTTGCAGTTTATCATATTCTGCAGTTCTAAAATATGAAATGAAAATTTGCCAGAAATACAGAAAGAACTTTGAAGTGAAGCATAAAACAGAGAGGAGGAGAAGGAAAAGAAGGGGTTATGACAGGGGGAAAAGACAAAATATATTTTAAAATGTATGGGAGGGAATGAAAAGATTCTGTAGCGCTGCAGAGTTAGCTGTGAAACTTGCCAGTATTCATTATTATTGCTGCAAAGAAAAATAGCAAGCACATTATAGTTCGAAAGGGGGTCAAAGCAAAAAAGATGCATCAGCCTTCCAAATTTTATGATCCCACCAACTTCTAAGATATCAGAAGATCTCTTCAGTGAGTTGTACTATTTTTTGCTTGTTGAGTAGCTACCCTTTCCCACCTCTTAAAGTGTTTGATAACTGGCTACTTGCTGTGAGAGACATGACTTGCTGTACTGCAGGGAGAAGTGATGGGAAGTCCTGTTTCACTGCTTCTTAAGCTGTTAAAGAGAACAGCATTCAGCTGTTCAGACTTTGGCAGCTGAACTATTGCCATCAACAGATTCACTTCATTTCTAGAGGCTTTAGGAGAGGGAACCAGTACTTTGGGAGGTTGTGGGGTGTGATAGATTGACATTTAAGAAAACAAAGAGAAACACCTAAAGAAGTTAAAACTGCTGGAGGCTGATGGGAGTTTTTCTCCTAGCCAACAGCTGGCCATTTCTAAGAATTGGCAGCAGTTTTGACCATTGAAAAGTGAGATCAACCTGTGGACACCACCTTAAGACCTAAGCCTGGGAATTTCTTTGTCTCTTTGTTTCCTGGCTGTGAAAGGTAACCGAGCTTTATCTGGCTTTCTGTCCCCTGCCCAGCCCATGCGGCCCGGGCAGGGGCTGGGCTGGACCTGCCGCGGCTCCCGGCCGGGAGATGGGGCCTGCGGGGCTTTCCCCGGGCTCTGGCCAGGCCAGGCCGGTCCCTGGCTTGGCTGCAGTTTTTGCTGTGACTGAATTCACCAGAGACTGTCGAGTAGAGAGAGAAAAAAGCTCTTGACTTGCGGCAGGCTGAGACAGTGACCACACTCTCCAGAACAGCCATGAAGAATCTTCCATTACAGACAACTCCAGCTCCTGCTCCGGCAGAGATCACAGAACCATCTACAAAAGGGCAAGATTTTAACCCTTTCATTACCCAGGTGAGACTTGCAGATTAATCCTTTTATCCAGAGAGGGAAGGAGAGAGTAATCAACATGTAAAGAGACTTTATAAACTATCAGAAACAGTCAAGAAAGGAATTAAGCTTCAGAAAAGGTAGAGAATAAAGAGATGCTTTATAAGCTGAAATATTTTTCTGTTAAAGCTATGGAGATGGACAATAGTGTTCTGAAAAAAACTCCTTTAATTCATGACAGAGTATATAGGGAGGAATGGCGTTCAAAGTGTGGATTTTGAGCAAGAAGTGAAGTAGCTGTGATACAGTGAGGTGCTGGAACAGAGGGGAGAGAAGTAATAGTTGAAGATTTGTAGCTTTGTAGAGGCAAAGAGAAAACTTCTGGTTCCAGGGGGGCTCACAGAGACAGATGAAGAGAACTTCTGCCTTTGAATAACTCATCCTTAAAAATTACATCCCTAGACTCATTTGACCCATAACACACCTCAGAGTGATGTGAAATGGGAGGAGACAACTGATGGCAGATTTCCGGGCAGCTGGCATCAGAGAAGTAGAAGCTGTGAAGAAAATTAGTTTTCTTGTGAGAAAACTCCATAGATTAGCAGAAAAAGACTTCTGTTTCTCTACAAAGACTGATGAGAAGACTCTAGCAAGAACTGGGACTGTTTAAAACACCAAAGTTTTTTTGTCTCTATGTTGTCACGTGAACGGGAAAAGGGTTGGGTAGTGGGGGTGAAAAGGGTTTTCTGGAAGTTTTATTCTGGTTTTCTTATTCTTGTAGTTTTGTTAATAAACTTTCTTTATTCCTTTTAAGATTTAAGCCTGTTTTGTTCTAATCCATATCTCACAGCAAGAAATAAGTAAGTTTTCTAGTGATTTTTTAGTTGCTGCTTTAAAACCACAACATGGGGGAAACGGAAATACATGTGAATCAGCGTGCTGGTCCTTCCTGTAGTTCAGAATGAACCCTTTCCCTCCTCTGTAGTTTAATGTAATACTCGTCTTTAGGAACTTATACAGATAACAAGTCTTTATGGATAATATGTAACTTTGAACACTTCCTGTGTTTGGTTGGACATAATTGGAGTTTCCTTGGCTCTGTGAAATGTAAATGACTTGTCTTTGTTGTCTCTGTGCTTGGTCTGGATCAATTTAGGAGCTAGAACCAAGCAGGAGGGAGTTACAAATTAAAAAAATAGCATTTTGAAGAGCTATTCAAGTGCAGAAGGGATAGGATTTCCTACATTTATTTCTGTGCAAGTTTAAATGAGAAGCCCTTCCCCTTTTCACCTTCAATTTTACTTTTTGCACAGTCATTAACCCTTTTAACCTCTAGTAGGTGGTCTTCTGTTTGCCCATTTTGCGTAATTCTACCCACAAGCTAATGGGTATAAGCTATGAGTCATTTAAGAAGTGCTTGTTAATTTACTTAGGTTACTAAAATTCTGTTTAGTGATTTTTTTTTTTTAACTTAGTGGAGGTGATAGCCTGGGTATTTATTTTTTTTCTGAAACACCAGAAATTAAGCCATCCCATGCATAACCACATCATTGTGGCAGATGTACCCAGTTCTTAAGATACTTATCTTACGCTTGCAAGACACAAAAATGAAACTTTGACTGGGCAAAAAGCAAGATAACTCACAGATGCAATGAGATTTGACAACACAATTGATCAGACAAGTTCATGTAGTCTCATTGGACCTGTGAGTTATCTTAGTACTTTGTCAGTTTGACTAATGCATGTATCTGCTTTTTCCTTAAGGAAAGAAAAGAGTGTTAGTGTAGATCTGTATGCACCTGCATACATGTATATGTACATTTCTATGTCTTTACATGCTTTTGAAAGGTATATATGCAGTTTCACAGTCTTTGTGTGGATTTTCTCCCCTCTACCACTTTAAGATACAGTGGTAGAGGCTTTTGAGTATCTTTAACTTCCATTATTACATTTTCATTAAAAGTAAACACTAGGAGCTTATTGAACAGACACCTTCATTTATGAAGTACTGATTGCTCTTGCATATTCATCCTTCCTTTCTTTTATGGGGACATTTATTGTATTTGTCTTCAAGACAATGAAGAGAAGAAATGAAGACAATGTGAAGAATTTGTCTTCAAGACTATGAAGAAAGAGACATTGAGAATGTAATTTAGCATAAATGAAAAATCCACTGTTATATTAACATCCAGTATCTTTCCTCTGTTGACAGTCTAAAGAGTAGTGCACCAAGATCATCTATCTTCTCCTTGAAATTAAGAAACCTGTATATGAACCTCATGGAAGCTCAAGCTCTGTTCGAAAGGAAAAGAGGCTGGAGTACAGCTTGTGTAGTTGTTACTCCAAAAGCTTGAGATATTAGTTCATTGAATTCTAGCATTAGTGTGTTTCAGGTAATTCAAATCATGTGATAGTGTCACCACTACCATATATTTTCTGCTATGTTAGTTATACTGGTTTTACTGTTTGATAGGTTTTAGTTCAGAAAAAAATTATTGGGAGCTCATCATGAAACTTGCTACAAATGTCTTTACTGCTTTATGTTATTTAGGTTACATTATTGGTAGGTTTGTCTTTATTTTCAGTAGAAGTACTCGGATAGCTTTGTGTTGTCATCAGTAACAAGAAACTATTTGTGGGTTGAATGAGGAAGGAATAATTATAGTTAAGTGAGAGTGCCCACAAACAATTTGTGCTGCATGAAAGAGAGTTCCTTTGTGTTTCTAATGAAGAATGAAAAATTTGCAATAGATGGCTTAATATTTTTTTTTGTGTGATACTGACACTGAATGGAAATAACCTCTCAGGATGACTCTCTAAGTGTTTTGAGAATATTCAAGTAAGAGTTTGCTGCCTTCTCTCTAGAGTAACAAATTTGCCTTAGCAAGCCTGAATAGCTGGAAAGGATGATGATCTGGATTCCTTCAGTTGTTCCAGACTAACTGCTGAATAAGTAAAAACTTTATAATTTTCTAATTTATAGTACAGAGAGAGGATTTTTTCCAGTCTGTCCTGGAAATTATAAGAGAAAAGCCAACACTTCACAATAGGTTGTTACCCTGCACCTTCCTTCACTTTGATTCCTGTGATTCCTAGCTCTCTGGGAGGGGCCGTACCATTCAGTCCTCAGGGCCTGCACAGAGAAACCCAAGGGCTTTGTCAAATGAAAAGGTGGCCTGACAGGATGGTCCTTCATTTAGAAGTCACTGTTCAGCTTACCCAAACTAGTAGCACTGGTTTGTTTGTGTATCCTGGTTGTTGTGAATGTGCACCTTCTGTCAATGCAGTTCTACCTTCCATCAGGAAATCACAAAATGATCAGGGCTGTTATAAACAGTCGTAAATGTGCACGCAAAGTGTCCTTTGTGAAAACATGGGAGATTTTCTGTGCTTGAGTGGTCTCCTACATGCTGCTCTGTGTAGTGCAGGAAGGAGATTTGGGCGCTTTGGAAGGACAGCAGCAAAAAAATTGTGCTGAGTAGGGAGGTGCATGGTGGTAGTGAGTAGGAGTGACAGTGTGTAGTTTGCCTGAATGTTTGCTTTTTTATAGCTCACAGGATCAGCCCAGGGGTAACTATGTGGCTTTGAGGCCTCAGTGGGGGAGGGAGAGCTGCACTGAGGTCGGCCCTGTGGCCCTTCTGTCATAAATCTCACTCTTCTGAGGAGGGCTCCACAGGCCCTATGCTCACCTGGGGAGGAGATGGAGGATATTCCTCTTTCTGTGAGTGACCTGAAGCATCTGTAGTTTTGTGGAAGGGCCTGCAAGATTTGTGATGCTGGATGAAGGAGGTGCAGGAGGAGCAAGAGTGGGTCCATAGTTCACTGGCTATGAGTGCCTCAAGCAGGATGGTACATAGGAATGGCCATGGATTGGGAAGCAGTCTCACCCTGCAGTTTAAAAATAAAGACAGTTGGACCTGTATTTCTTGAAGGGTCTGAGCCTGTTAATATGTGTTAGGCCTGATCATATGACATAGATTGCAAGTTTGCAGGTGACAACAGGCTGAGTGGTGCAGGTGACACACCTGAGGGATGGGGTGCCATTCAGTGGGACCTTGGACAAGCTCAGTGAGTTGGCCTGTGTGAACCTCATGAGGTTAAAGGAGGCCAAGTGCAAAGTCCTACACTTGAGTCAGTGCCAGCCCAAGTACCAGGGCAAGCTGGGACTGAAGGGATCGAGAGCAGCTTGCTGAGGAAGACCTGGGATGCTGGTGGATGAAAAACTGGACATGACCGAGTAGTGTGCATTCAAAACAGCCAAAGCAGAGTGG